>NC_137464.1:125423336-125600756 GCF_964235325.1 Thermobia domestica | reverse complement strand
GGTGATTGTGGGACCCAGGGGAGGTGTGATAGCTCCTGGTCATGCTCCTCAAACCATGATTTCACCGTTTTTGCATCGTGACAGGGTGCCAAATCATCTTGGTAGATGCCATCACCATCAGGAAAAAATATTTGGGCCATGGGTAGAACCTGGTCCCTCAAAATGGCCTCATACGCCTTAGCATTCATCATTTCGTGCAGGGCTATGATGGTATCTGCAGAAAACCACGATATCGCTGCCCATACTGTAACAGAACTACCTCCATGCTTTACAGTTTGGAGCAGACAGTCTGTCTCATAGACCTGCGACGTTCTCCATTCCGAAACACGACCGGTTGTTGGAAACAAGGTGATGGTCGATTTATCGGACCACATTACGTGTTTTCACTGCTCATGAGTCCACGCCTTGTGGTCCTTGCACTACTGGATACGTCTCTTCTCATTTACTGCTGTGACCAGGGTTTGGCGATAGCGGCCCTGCCATGAATTTTCATTTTATGAAGATTCCGTCGCACTGGTTTCAATGAAAGCGGGATCTGTAGGCCTGAATTGAGTTCAGATGTAATTTTCATTGCAGTGGTCTTCTTTCTAGGTGCTACAATCCGTTTTAATGCCCTCCGGTCCCTATCTGACAGAATTGTCTTTCGACCACTGTTGTGCTTAGCAGACGTCGTTTGCCCATGAGTTGTATATGTCCTCGTGACATTTGACACAGTGCTTTTCAATACCCCCACAGTGTTTGCCACTGTTGTTACTGAAGCTCCAACCAGACGGGCACCAACTATCATGCCTCTTTGGAAGTCTGTCAGGTAGCCCATTTTACCGCACCACTTTCACACCACGACACTTACAGGTGAACTGGTCACTGCTGACGGAAGAGGAAGGTCCACATGACACATTGAAAACAAAAAACGATCGGCAACCGCAACACTTGTTGTACCGTGAAGAGCCAAACTTACGTGTCCTGTATGAAGTGTTTTTAGATTTTTGTTACCCCCTGTATTTCTAACAAGAGACGTATGCGAACCGTGACAGCTAGATATTTATAAAAATCGGCACCCTGACTGAATCTCTAAGCATCGTGGTGATAGTCACTTGGTGCGAAAATGCCTTGTTTACCCGCTTTGTATAATACATATAATGACCGGGTGAGACTTCGCCAAATTATACCCCATAACGTCTGCAAAAGGCAGAAAATGAAAACTCTTTGCAGGTAACCTGACATCTATGGGAGGGGAACACGTGACCAAGAACACAGCAGTAGTTTCACACAAGCAGTATTGCCGTCCCAACACAAACTTACCGTTTTGGAAATAGAACGAATAGCATTTTATGGCATTAAAACAATTGGCATAAAACTTGAAAGAAAATAAGCAAAAAGTGGTTTATCAATGTCACCAAACAAGGGAGATGCGAAGCTCTAAAGTTGAGAAATTATGGGGTTCGTACAGAGAAACGAACACATGCACAACAACAACAAGACTGCAGAAGAAACAAATGTACAGAGGGAGTAAAGTAGAGCATGCACAGCATCCAGGTCACTGCTTGGTATATGTATTATACGTATCGCGTAAACAAGGCATTTCCGCACCGAGTGACTATCACCACGATGATTAGCGATCCACAATTAGTCAGATACCAATTTTCATAAATATCTAGCTGTCACGGTTCGCATACGTCCCTTGTAAAAACTATACAATAATTGCACAACTCACGTCTCTTAGAATGGGGGGAGGGAGTCTTGAGTACTTTTCTCTGAAACAGTTCAGATGAGTTCAGATAAGTATTTCAATAGTAACCCTCCAATATGTCAAGTCTTTCGTTCTGAAAAATTCAGAAAAGGTAGTTTATTCTTGGAGTTGGGTTTTCTACGGAAGATTTTGTCCAAAGTGACTCTAACGATTTTGTTCATATGCCATAAATTGATAATTTATTAAGTACCTTTCATACGGTACATCATAAATCATTTCTCTTGCAAAATCTCCCCAGGAGGGGAGAGTTTTTTCTTTTGTTTTAATGGTAAGAATAAGGTTAAAATAGAATATAAACGGATTTAGATGTTTCATGACCGGTGCATCCATGTTAATCTTTTTTTTTTTTCTTAAATTTTACTTTAATTTAATATTCAAGAGGAGAGGAGAAATTTGATTTTTTCTCGCATACCTAATTATAATGATAGATACTAAAGAATGAAAATCGGAAACAGTAACTTTAATCTATAATAATTTTTCTATCTTTATATTTCACAAATACATATCTCATTAACAACCTTATAATATAGCCTAACAACTTTTTCCTACAAAACTTGAGAGAAGGTAATGTATTTGTGTGGATATGTTTAATTTCTAGGATTTATCTCCGAAAACGGCTATAAGAATTTTCTTAGTAGATAATTTATGAATACAATTTAATTGATAACCCTAGAATGTGTATAATCCATTTCTCACTGAAGAGACCAGAAAGGATGGGTTACTTATGGGTGACTTTTCTTCGGATGATGTTTCCCGAAAATATCTATTATAATTCTGTTCATATTTTATAAGTGCATATTTTAGTAATAACTACAACGTGATTTAATTAATTTAAAAAATGGAAGCAAGAAAGTTTAGTATGCTGGACCCTGCCATTAAATTTCGCATTCGCCATCAACATAATCGGGAATGAAATATTTTATTACATACAACTTGGAGTCTTGGTTATAATTACTTTCTTATTGAATCATTACTTACTAATTGAAAATGTATTTGATAAAACAGAACACACGATTCTATACTTCTGATAACAAAACTTAGACTGACTTCCAGAAACTAAGTCTGAAAATATGACCTTAAATCGTTACGAATTCACTTTAGGTCTGGATCATTTTCTCTGCATTTTTACCACAATCAAGGGTGGAAATCGAAAGATAATAATGCAGTATGCATATAAAAATTTCGTTGTTGTAGATAAAGAAAAGAGCTACAATACAGAAAATTACGGCAATATTAAGTCACAAATTTTATATATTATTCATGTTTCTAACCTAGAACGGTTAGAAAAGCGACGGAATTAGGGGAAATATATTTACAAATAGACTATAATGATAAACCATATACTTCACGCGATTGGCTAATTGTTTCAATCCCAATTCGAGTGTCCCTGTCGAGTGTCGAGTGAGATACGTTTGTCCGTTCATCTTCTTTGATGCCAAACCTAAGGAGTAGTCCGTGAAAAACTCATCGAAATCAGCAAAGTAGAAGCAAGGCTACTTGAAAACATTCCGTTGTTTTCTGGTATAACATGGGATTCATCTGACCGTCTTTTGCATAGAAGGTTGAGAGGAAACTAGTCTTTCTTCCTAACAGAGTTGGACATTTCAAGAAACAGTAAAATCATATTTACTTGCAGTGCTGTGGTCCTAAAATTTTCAGAGGGTATACGCTGTTTTGTGGTCATCTATAATTGTCGTAAGAGACTTGAAGGCATTTTAATGAACAATGTAAATCGTATGTATTAATTAATTCAATTAAAATATAAAGAATACATTACTGTTTTATAGTCTAAAAGCATTTCATGCTATTTCCTTGATGACACTCTTTACTTAAATCACACCATTAATAACATAAATGGGTGTGGCTATGGAAAAGGAACCAAAAAAAATCAGGAGAGATTTTTTTTTCATGACATATATTTGAACACCTGTTAAGAATATGAGGAAAAAGGTGATATAGTCACTTTATCATTTGAGTCATGGCCCGATATAAACGAAACTAAAGTAGAAAATACTATACGCTTCGAAGCTGAAGGTACACTATAATGACTAAGATTAAGCAGAGGGTATACGGCGTGTACCGCCGTGTACCTTCGACTACAGCCCTGTTTACTTGTAATGTTAGCAGGGGCGGATCCAGGACCGACTTCTGGAAGGGGGTTGTCATACTGCTACTTTTAAGGGCTCCAAACTTTGGAATGGGTTTAATTTATATATATAAAATAAGAAAGTTTCCTCTTCTGGGGGGGGGGCAATCGCCCCGATCGCTCCACCTGGATCCGCCCCCTGAATGTTAGTATTACAGTCCAGCAGAAAACAAACCAAAACCTGAATAAATTTTGCTGCGCATAAGGTGAATTACTTTCTTTCTAAGTTGAGTTAGTAAAACGATATTTTTTAAGGAAAACAGATAAAAACTTTTGTAATATATTTTCTCTAAAGACATTCAGCAAGTAACTGTAATTCGTATTCAAAATAAACATACGAACACGAAGAGAATATCCCTCAAAATTTTAACTCGTTTTAAAAAGTAATAATGATTTGTTTCTTACTTCTATCTCTGGTGCGTGTGGTCCCTAGACTTTGTGGTGCACAAACACCATGACTGTGGGTGTTCTCGAAATTCTCTCGTTTCCTCCCACTTTCTTCTTTCTACCATTATTATCCACTTCATTATCGAAGTCTCCTAACGTTAAACTAAACAAAGATTTTCTTTACTTTTTAAGTAAGCCCCCAAAATTATTTTAAGTTAAATTTCCTAGCAATTATACATTTTATCATGAAGAAAAATTTTAATATTTAAATTAGAAGAAGAATGCGAATGTTTCACTTTATGCAAATAATTTTCATGCTTTTTAAATTAATTATATCCAACGACTGAACGAAAAATAGGATTCTTCTAAAAGCACTTTTGTTAGAATTTCAATTGCTTATATTTATGTATATTTACTCCACTCTATGCTTAATAACGATACCACTTGCGCCGATAAAAGAAACCAAAAACTTTGCACTTTTGCTTATTGCTGCTTTTCTTGTCTGAAGTAAACCAATGAGAAACTAAATTCCATATTAGAGAGAAACTTTTCAAAATTATCATGCACGACACTACCCTATCGGGTTATTAGTATCATAACACGGATTTGGATATATAAGTAAACCTTTGAAAATAGCTATACGAAAACGCAAATTTCACACTTAACTTATGGTCCTTTTTCATGAACTAGGAAGGAAATAATAATATTGAGTGGTAACATAGTCGAACACTAAACTACATGAAAAATACGTAAATAAAAAGATCAGGAGAATGTACGTAATCAGTCCATTCACAATCACTGAAGTAAAGCGCTCAATTTACTTAAGGAAACGTAGTAAAATCTACTAGTATTGACTCTTCACTCGATGGGACAGCTTTGAAATTTTAACGCATTTCGCTGATACGAATTCCACAAGTTCTAGGTATATATCTCACATAACCTCAGCAATGAAAAGGTACTGAACTCCAACCAATCAACAAAGTGAAGACCACTGGGGGGGGGGTCCTGGTCCTGGGGGGCTCTTTGTTGTGGAGTGGGATATGTTCCCATAAATTACTTCCCCCCCAAAAAAAGAAAGGTAAAACTGATTCAGGAAAAGAGGGTAAAAGATATAATTGCTACGGAATTTTCACCACAATGCCCCTCCCCCAAAACGATATTCTGTCTACAGGCCTGGTTGTGGCTATGCTTTAGTAAATATTTCGCTAGAAAAAATATCAGGTTAAACATTTCTTAGAACGCTCATAATATTTCTGTATTTTAGTAAAATGAATTAAACAAAAGGACAAAAGAACTTACGACAAGTTACAAAGCAAAACGCGCTTTTCAGTGAATACCACCCAAGGCGTATCTGTCGATATAATATTGTCGCGATCTACGACAATGTTCCTGTGACATTCAAAAGTACTAGTTCTCCCACTTTCTCCATTCCGTCGTTTCATTCACTGCTCATCATCACCGTCTCCTTTAGCCTAGCCCGCATAACCGTGGGACGTAAAACTCAAAAGTTTCATTTTCATTTTTTTCATTCAGCCGCTTTTCGCCAGAACGAGATCTCAAGCACGTTTTCAGTCGGAGCAATGTGGATTAAGATCATTTTGCACTGGCCACGCTCGAATGCAGGGTTACAAGTATGTACAGCAGTTTTCGAATAGTCACGTGAAGATCTTCGTCACAGGTGGTCAAGGCTTCGAACGCAGTCCGTGATAGAGTTCCACCTTCTTCTTTCCATTTAGAAGTACAGATTGTAAATTCAGAACTAAGAAGGGAAAACAGCATTTTTTCTTCAGTTCCGATAGTTTGGTAAAGTCTTTCTGCTAGAACGCGGAGGTGTTGCGCGTGTTGGCAATACGTTTAAAACTTCCGGCGTAAGACACATTTTGAGGTCTTCTACAACCGAATTTATCGACGGAATGTAGACAGTTCTTCTGTAGCAAGATATCATATCCGCCCTGAAATGCGTACGATATGTTTGTCTTTGGATGAGATGAGGAGTTCGAATCTGCACGTCGACACTGGCAGCCATTCTGGATATTGCTTCGAAAATTGCCTTGAATTCTTCTTTGCTGTTTGAACGCTTCTTGTTTAATGCTGCGATAGTGTCCTGAATGGCATCTCACGCTGCATTCATATCTAAATCTGTCTTCTGCAAATGTCGATTAAGGAGAGGGTTATCGTGAGAACATCCTGAGGACAAGTAATAGTCACGATAAACTCGATGTCATGCATGGGAGAAGAAAGTGCCCAAGCTTTGACTGCTGTATCTAACTTGGATTACTTGGAACACACTGTAGAGCCTCACTAATTTCTTGAAATATCACGTGAAATTGTAACACCACGTCGTTCCGTTCAACCCCTCTGGTTTCACAAAATGTCTCCAATTGGCCACCAACCGTAAACTTAAGAACAGTATTACGTTTTGACGATGCGGTGGAAAACGCAATGACCTCTTTCATTGTTCCCAGACATTTCCTCACGCACTATACTGACAATGACCTGAAGATGGACAAGTTGAGGCTGTGATTGCAATATGAACAGTGCAGCGCGTTTGAAGCCTCCTTTTGGATCTCCTGTACTGCCCCGCAACTTTGAGAGGTCATGACGGCGAAACCATCTGTACCAATACAACGCAGTTTTTCGGGTCGAGTGAGAAGTCTCGTTATAAAGATAGAACAATTTCTCCAATTTTCCCTTGAGTCAGTGAGAGTTCGGGCGGTTCTGCGTCTTCGGATTCCGAGCTTGAACCAATGTCCTCACGTTTCAAGTCTGCTGATCGAGGATAAATGAAACTGAAGCAGTCTTCTCTTATTTCACCCATGTGTTCGTACCTTAGAATCAAAGACAACTGAGATGTGTGCGAAACGTCCGTAGTCTCATCAAACATAATAGAATAAAACTGACCCTCCGACACTCGATTGACAATATTACGAACGTGATTTCTCATCCACAACCCTCAATGAGGGCATTTTGTGTGGTTTTATTGGCAAAAATTGTCCTTTTCGATGTTTTCTTCCAGTGATTCTTTAAGACATCGTTACCACAAGTCATTCTAAATTTGCCCAATTCTCGAAAATTGCCCTTGTTGAACTTAGGTTTTACACCGTTACCATCTGATGTCCAATTATCCGCACAAGCATCTTCCCTGTGGCCTTGAAAAGCAATGCCTTGCCTTCCAAGGAATATCACATTCTACAACATTAATTTCAGTTTGTCGCGATTTAGGATTACTTATCTTCTTGACGAGTTGATTTGATTTTCGACTGGTTTCACTGGTTCCCAGTAGTTTTTCAGAAACGCTTTTCCGACCTCAACAGCGTTAATGTACTATTATGCCTTGTGAGTTTCTAAACTACCGTAGAAAGTAGCAAATTTCGTCAAAGGTTTGTCACAAGAGTTTGGGGAGGCATGTTTATTCGATAGCCCCAACCAAACCCGCTGCAAAAAATGAGAAATATTTACAGGAAAAAAAACCTCTCCATATGGGAAAGAACCAGCTATGGATAGTTTTCTTGATGTTATGGCCTCCCTCTTCCTGAAATTTATCTGATATTATGACTCGAGTTATTGTTAGCGTAAATGCGGCATGCTAGAGAGAGACAATTTTTAAATAGAATTTAAAGAATTAACCATCTTTTGAAATAACGCAAGAACGATCCCAAACTTTCGTTCGTGTGGCGGTAAGGTACAAGCAGCAATGTATGTAATTTTGTGGGGGGAAGCGATCGCCCCATGCCCCCTTCAATCCGCCCCTGGTAAAGACAAATACATACATGAGGTCACAACAGTAGATAAGCTATTATTTTAAACTATACTTTGGAAGAATAATTTAAGGGAACCGTTAAACCTTGCCTCATTAGCGAGAGGCATTTTATCTAAATCCCATGACGAGCCATTAAAATTATTATGTTTCCATATTCTGCCTCAGTTTTGTAAGTATTGTTATGAGATGATAATATACCTATAATATCTAGACTTTGATCTGACTTCTCACCGAAATATGCATTTCATTTTGGGTTCTTAAACATTCTGAATGTCTATATTTTATTTTTTTTAAAGTATTACGAAAACTGCATCAAACGTGAACTTATTGGTTGCTCAGGTCTGCGTTTAACCTCCACTTTCAGTGCCGTGGCTGTACAAAATGGAAAGTGAGATCTATTGAGCAAATATCAATAAATAATTGTAATGAAGCAAATAAGGTATAAAATAATAAATACCTTAATAAATTGTTGTTTAACGTGGAATCTGATCTACCTCTCTAACTCATATCACGGACGAATATTCCTACTGGGAATCAAACGTAGTCATATCCTCACAGAAAGTTCATGCGTTAGTCCCTGAGCAGTTAAGGTGTTCACATGGACTTGTTGTTTGATATAGAACCTAAACAACATGTACTCTAACAGAAAATCAAACTCATGATTGATATGCCATAGACGACGAAACTTACCGTTAACTAACTAACTATTGAAGTTCATTTCCAAGATATTCTGTCCCTATTAAATATACTCTTTCAGTTCTATCTGGAATGTTATTAGTAACTTAATAATAATAAAAGTGACAAATCATATGTAGTCCATATCAAAGTCCTTGAGTCTTAATTTACTTGTACTCAATCTTTGACTCCCGTAACTCATTCGTTTAATACCAAGTTTGCGATGCTTGAGTTAAACAATTTATAAGTAGATAATGATTTGTTTCTTGATGACAGTTTACCTTCCCTTGCAGAAGGGAGACTATACGAAACATTATCCTACAGACTAATGTGTGATCCAAACCACATGAACTCCTACCGACAATCGAATTCTGGCCTCTCGTACCGTGCTAACCATGTAGCCACGAGGAAACTTGCTAATACGTCCCCTGTATAATGTGAGTGGAAATTTTTCGCTTTATTCCTCATTCAAACTTGTTGATAGATTGGTTAATTTATATTTAACTTTAGCAATGAGCAGAGAGATTATTATGGGATGAAAACTTCAGTTTAAAGTGAAAGCTGAAGGAATGTAGTGCGTTTGACACACTTCCACCGGGAACTGAGCTATATGGGTAGGGTACACGTCTTTGGTGAGAAAGACTGAGATTCGATTCCCGGCGGATCACATCGTAAGTTGTAGATCCATGTCCCCTATAGTCTTGGTTCTGAAAGGAACGCTAAACTCCAAATCCAATCAGCGGAAATTAAACTCGGAACCTCGTTTGGCGAGGATTGTGCACATTAGTAACTTCCTTCATTATTTTTATTTTTAATCAAAAGCTAAGGTGCCAAACGTGTAAGCCTTTTACCTTTTTCTCGCTTTATTTTGAAACTTTTTTAAAAATATTTTCTTTTAATACATTGACTTGACTCACCTTTGGTCTACCTTTTTATATTATATAAACGACAGGAACCATAGAAATACTGAGTTCAGTTAAAGTGTGTTCAAGCTTTTTCAGTGAAATTCGAACCCAGCATAAGCCCCGAATTCTGGGTTCGAACGCAATAGACCACTCATCTATGGATACTGGAAACTAGATCAGCGAGGATGGCTTTTCAAACTTATCACATTCGTTGGTATTAGAAGTTGAATAATATCGCTGACTTTTAACTTTCTTGGACAGTTTAAAGTTTTCTGGCATATAAAATTTCTGATAATGTTTCCGTGTACAAATAATAATAACAATAATACATTTGATAATAATAAGCATTGATAAATAAAATAGTGACTAGTGAACTTTCTTTCCCATTATTAGTAAATCATCATAAAGAACAACAGTATATTGCTATTATACGTCGAATTTTAGGTCAAAATCTATATTTAACCGACTTAAAAAAAAAGCCTTATATGAGAGTAGGGATAGACCGTGTAGCCTAAATGTTGAAGTGGAAAATGAAGTAGGCGAGGATGATAAAGGATTTAGTATTCTTCGGGATGAGTTTGAAAAGGCTATATCCGAGATTAGGAATGGAAAGGCAACAGGAATAGATAACATACCAATTGAATTCATTAAAAATATAGGAGACAAGGGAAAGAAAGAATTGTGGCGACTATGCAATGAAATATATGAAACAGGAGAATGGCCAAGAGACTTTCTGAAAACGATCATGATACCGATGGCTAAGAAATCGAACCCAAAGAGATGTGAGGATTATAGAACTATTAGTCTCATATCTCATGCAGCTAAAATTCTGCTCTAATATTTCTATTTATTCTATAAAACTTACATAAATTATTACAAAATAAATAAGTTATTACAAAAT
This sequence comes from Thermobia domestica, assembly GCF_964235325.1. Lineage (NCBI taxonomy): Eukaryota > Metazoa > Arthropoda > Insecta > Zygentoma > Lepismatidae > Thermobia > Thermobia domestica. The sequence continues at coordinate 125,590,232 of NC_137464.1, read as the reverse complement.
AAATAGAAACATTATTTAAAAAGTAGTAAACAAGAAACCTAGACAGCATGATGAGTCATCAATTACCGTTGAGTTCATTTTCTAGTCGCTGCCTTTACCTAGATTTTCAAGTAATTCAAATTCTGGTCACACTGTAATTTCTATGGATGGCAACACTGAAAATTCTTCTGATTCGTATTTTCGGGCGTAGAATAACATTATCTCTATTATTGTGGTAAGTTACATTTTATTACATCTTCCCACTTACGAAAAACGGGCAAAAGAAAAATTATTAGCTTTTCAAAAATATTTAGTAGTCTGCCCCCTTAACATTGGAGATGGATATTTAGGTCATTGGCGAGGTCATGATTGTTTACATGCCGGTATTGCACAACCTTTGCCAGAATATTATGCACTTTTTCTGTGAATTGTCAACCAATTGCCTGTCTTGGGAAATTTACAGAACGAAAGGGACTGTGATACTGACCTTAGTGTCTATGTTTTCTGCTTGACGTACCTAAATATCTACAACCTACTAAAATCAAAACGATAATGACTAAATATGGCCATTGATAGAGACTTACATTTGGTTTCAAGAGTCGAACGTTTGCTTCTAGACCATGTGAGTTGTGACGGACGACATTAAGAGAGAAAGACAGAGAGAGAGAAGAGAGATTGAAATATAGAGGGAAAGAGGGATAAATTTACTTACGCATGCTTAGAATTGGAGAAACAAATAATCGGACAGCATCCATATTCCGAGAAAAATTGTGATATTCTTAAGTATAATAATCATAGGTTTCCATTAAAAGCTGTGAGTATCACACCCGCATATGTGGAATTAAGATAGAGAACTCTTTTTACGAGTGAGAAAAAAATCTTAACATTTGGAATATGAAAAATTGAAAAATTCACAGCTTTCGGAAACGAATTTCAAACTAAGAACTTTTCTGTTATGAATCCACGACGTCAGCCACTCACCCACGGAGAAAGTTATTTGATAAACCATGTTATTCTTGTATATCTCGAGAATATCAACGGTTTCGAGGAATGAAAATTGGAAATGTATAGTCTTATTGTGTCTGTGTTTCCTGTACGTAGTACGTAAATATCCATAGGTTATAGTGATCTTCATTATGAACTAATTTTGAGAACATTCATTTTATTTTGTGCAATGGACAAAATTTCTGTATTTTTTCTTTTTACATTTCAATGGACTCTTTATACACGTTTGATCCTCATCTGTGGGAATTCTAGAGATCTTACTCTCATAGAGTCTGCTTATACGTCATGATAATGCTCCAGCCAATGAGAGTATTTGTGCAGACAAAATGAATAAATTTGCATCAATTGAGGGTTCTGAGGTTACATTTTATGCCTGGGTTCTAGATTCGTGGGTGGGGCTTCATTAGAGGAGCGGGAAGAACAACATGCCATTGTGAACAATGGCTGACTGATAGATGGACTTGCTTAAAGTTCGTGCATAATCTTCTTTCTTGTCTCTAACCTATAAATAACAAGTAAGTATGTAGAATTAATTTGTTAAGGAATTAAATACAAAAGTTCGATCGTATAAGTATTAATATTCAATATTTTTCTTCGTTGTTTGTTATGTGCATAGTCCGTCTACATTAGTTTCATATTATGTTTTTAATATAACTCTAATATTGTGATTTATTGTGGTTGTTTGTGGTGAAGTGGAATCCCATCACAATTTGCATCGAAACAGCATTTGTGTGCGGATAGCTTTATATGCATTCAGGTTGTCATTAGCGAAACTGTCAATTCACCGATGCTGGACGGATTCCAAGTTCGATTCTCAAGCTTGATTATTACTTTTTTTTTTGTCGGTGGAATTCATAATAAGCCTACTAACAGTGAAACTATAGGAAGTCACGATAGTCCATTGGTAGAGTGTTTATATCTGATTTCAAAAGTCAAAGGTTTGATCCCAGGCCATGTGAGTACGTGACTGATTTTGAGTTTAGCATCCGTTTCAGCATCAAGGCGATATGAAACGTGGACCTAAAACTTAACATGGGATCTGAACCACATGAGCTTCCGCTGGGAATCAAACCCGTGTATCCCATGCCAAAGGCGTGTACGCTAACCTCTTAACCACGAGGAAGCTCCATGTGAAGTCGTGACAGAAGACATTGGGAGAGAGAAGAGGAAAATAGATTCAAATATGTAGACAGAGAGGAATATGTTCACATATGCAGGTTAAAATTGGAGAAACAAATTATCGGACAGTATACATATTCTGAGGGAAATTGTGATTTTGTGAAGCATATGAATCAATTTCTTTGTCTAACCTGCAAGTACCGCACTCGCAATTGTTGAATGAAGGTGGAGAACTCTTTCTGAAGCATCAGATAATTGCCCAGGAAGAGAAAATTCTTAACATTTGGAGAATAGAGAATTTTAAAAATCACAGCTTCAGCTGTGAAGGTACGACGTTAACCACTCACCCATACAGAATGCTGCTTGACGAACTACGTTCTTCTTGGACTTTCGATTCATGAAAATTGGAAATATACCTTACTTCTTTTAGGAAGGTTATTTATTATAGGTCCGAGAAGGCGTCGAACTTAATCCTCTGTCAAAAAGAACACTCATTACTTTCAGTAATGTGTTCAGGCAAATTTATCTATGAATGAAAGAAGTATATTACGGTATACTAGCAATGAATTTACAAAGACTGCTTTAGATAATTTGCATCTTTACCGAGATAAAATTGTAAAATATAAGGCAGTTAAGCAGAATGCTCACTTATCTTCACAGTGCAATACCTTACGTCTGTTTCTAAAAATTCCAACACTTTGCACATCTACTAGCCTCAACTATCAGCTGTTAAAAGTTATGCCGGACCCGCTGCCACTGATCAGCGTTGCCAGACTCACAGCTCGGAATTAATCCAAAACCTCATCGAAATTTTGCTAGATTCAGTCAAATTATGCTAGATCCTCATAATTACTAATTCAGGAGTTTTAAAGAAAAAAACGAAGTTGAGATACGATAACATAACTTAAAATACGCAGAGCGCAAGAATGCATGGATAGAACTCAATACTTCACGCAACAAAGCTTTAACTCAACTAAACTAGTGCAGTCGTTGCCAGATTTAATGGCGTATATATCGTATAAATGAATGCAAAGTGTTTGTTTACATATTTTGAAAGAAAATTACCTCGCAGCATAAGCGAAGTTGGGAATTGTCTGCTGGGGGGCAGCTTTGTGGTCGGTCTCGGACCTTTCATTTCAGGAATAAAGATGTTCATGATGTCAGAAATAAAGATGGTGAAGTTGTCAAAAAATTTTTGGGGGGAGAATGGCACCCATAGCTCCGACCATGTCTCGCAGTTAAAGGATTAGAAAAGCCTGGGTGGAACCACAAGAAGAAAAAAAAGCCGTTTTTAACTTACTTCGGAAAATAAGACTGCCTGTATGGTTTACCGGTTGTATGAATCAATGGAAGAGGATACATTTCTGCCGTTCTTTTTCTTCCCACGACCAACTTCTTTCTCATCTCCAGGTTTTACGGCTTTTTGATAAACATGCTGAAATTATGCTAGATTTGGGCAGGATGCTAAAGGCAAGATGCTAGATGCTAAAGATATGTAAATTATGCTAGATCTAGCATAAAGATCTGGGAACGCTGCCACTGATACACCTTGCTATTTGGGACACTAACTCCATCTCATGTGCAAAAGGCAAACTACATTTTAGACTACGTAATATTTTGTTGCGGTTTTCACTAATGTAATGAGGTATTCTCAAAGAGGTATTACGTGTTACCTATAGTAAAAATCGTGTACTCGTGACAACTTGGAATCGACTGTCTAATCCTGACAATTGGAGCGGAACAGAAAGATGTACACAAACTATCTCTGTCTGCGCAACTGCCTAATATACAATTTTACTGATGTCCATAGCTACGTTTAACTAGTTTTGATGTCACAAATCACCTCCTGCAGTTTGTGTACATCTTTCTGTTTCCTTCCAATTGTCAGAATTCGATTGTCAATTCCAAGTTGGCACCCCTGTCACTCGTACACGACGCGGAATTCAACAACATCCCAAAGGACTTTTTCTCTTCTTTTGATGTTACGAATCATTTCCCAGAGTTTGTGCACAACTTTCAGGTTAACCCTGTACATTTACTTCGCAGCAATGTGCAGATGACTTATTTCTTTTTTGAGATTACATATATTACTCTCTCTGTCTGTCTGTGAAACTAAATTTTCCTATGAGCACAGATCCCAGGGGCGTAAGGATCTACGTTCAACTTTTTTGACTTAGCCTTTGGAAAGCAGTCAAGGGTTTTGTGACTAGAAATATACATTTTTAAAACAAAATCAAATAATACGCTTGTTAATGAAATGAATAATGAACTGATAAAAGTGATCGTTATCTGCGAAAAACACATCACTGAATATTTTTCTCTTTTCTCTGTGTCTCTCACCTTTTAGCGTAAATGAATGATGAAAGCATTTGATTTGCTGGGAAGGTTACCTCTTAATAGAGACGTTCTCTGGACCGTTTTAGTAATTGCGGTAATTGAAGGCGAGAAAGTCAAAGGAGGCGGAGCACACGACGAAGACTAAATTAACTCCACAGCTGAAATTTCTCCCAGCAGGCTAAAGGATAGTAATCGGTCTCGTAAGATATCCTAAGGAACATCCTCGCATCTTGGAAGTCAATAAATGTTTTACAGTCATAACTTCTCCTCAACTTTGAAGGAACAGCTAATATTCTAAATTTAGTAGTGCTCTATTTCCAACTTGTGGTGTTAATAATGAAGTAACAGAGGCACTAGCTTCAAACTTTTAACAACTTATATCATTTTGTTTGCAGATCTTCCAGGAACGAACCACCGTTATTATTAATTTCACAAGTAGTGGATTGTTAAAATTGAGATATTTTTAACTGGCTTAAAGAAAGAAGGTTCTCAGTTGACCTGTACGTTATTGTTTATATGTTTATCTGCTTGTCTATTCGTATGTGTATATGGTTGTATGTGATTATTTCGAATCATTAGTCATATTTCGATACCGTTGTCACTAATCAAATAAGCTATTCCTAAAAAAAAGCTTTATACATATAACAAGTCTAAAAAAAGTAATAATTAAATAACTACTTTTAAAAAAAATGGAATAATTCCTGCAACACGATGAGAAAAGCCTGTCCTAACATATACTGAAATGAGAAAGTCAATACTGTATAGTAAGGCTGGTTGCATGCAACCAAGAGGTAAGAACACTTTTTAGCCAGCTATCTCCAAACGATGTGACATTGGGGATGGATATTTAGGTCGATCTCATGACTGTTTACAAGCCAGTCTTGCTAGATTTTTGTCAGAATATCATGCACTTTTTCTGTAATTAGTCAACCACTGCGAGAAGCATCTTCGAGATTGAAATTTCCAGGAGGCCGCGATGGCTCAGTGGTAGAGCTTTCACGTCTGGTGCCTGGTGACTCGGGTTCGATCCTAGTTCGCGCCAAGTGAACTTTATGGTGGACAAGGACCGTGTGCATGGGTTTCTAGGGATTCTCCCACTTTCTATATTCCACCATTTCATTCATTTCTCCATATCACCGTCTACTTTAGCCTGGCCGGCGAACCTATGGAGAGTCAATATGGCCATACATCTAGTTTCAAGAGTCAAATGTTTGATCCCGGACCATGTGAGTTCGTGATGAGATAGTGAGAAAGGAGGGAGACAGAGATTCAAATATAGGGACAGAGACGGATACATTCACGTATACAAGCTTAGAATTGGAGAAACAAATGATAGGTCAGCACCCATACTCTGAGAAAAATTATTATTTTCTGAAGCATAATAAGAATCATAGTTTCTCAGTAAAACCTGTGAGTTTCACACCTGCAGTTGTGGAATTAAAGTAGAGAACTTTTTCTTGAAGCATCACATGATTGCGCAGTAAGAGAAATCTTTTAACATATGGAGAATGAAGAATTTTTAAAAATCACAGGTTTTGGAGATGGGTTTTGATCCAATAACCTTTCGGTTATAAAGCCGCGATATTAAACACTCACCCATGGAGAAGGCTACTTAATAAACCATGTTTCTCTTGCAAATCTCGAGAATGCCAACAGTCTCGACGCACGAAAATTAGACATATATTGTTATTGTGTCTATGTTTTGTCTTTGAATAGCCAAAACATCCGCAACCTACCAACAGCGAAGTCATAGTCATTATGCTCCATTGGTAGAGCGTTTACCTGGTTTCAAAAGTCGAAGGTTTGATGTCAGGCCATGTGAGTTCGTGATTCAATTTGGGTTTTGCGTCCCTTTCGTCAGCAAGGCTATATGTTACGAGGACAGACAATTTAACGTGGGATCTGAATTACATGAACTTAAACTGGGAATCAATAAGATCTCAGTTCCAGGAAATACTCCAAGTATCTATGTTGCTCCTTTCTCTAGGAAGAAAAACATCAAAACTTAAAGGAATTAAGAAATCCTCCCTTTCCCACAGTTTGGTGGTTAAATTATATGACGAAAGTAATGCTGAAGATGATGCTGTTTTAAATATCTGGCTGATGATAGCGAACTCCACGTTTGTGTTGGTGGAGATTGTTCAACGTAACTTAACGTATCAAAGAAATACTTTACGACTGTTGTTGCAGAAATTAGGTTCTAAGTTCCATACTTTGAACAAGAGATAAATTCTTGTGGAGTCACATAGAATATAGAGTTACCAAACGTCCTCTTTTAGCCGTACAGATCTTTCAAATGGTAAGGACGGATTTTCAGGAAAATGAGAAAATGTCCTCATTTTCGAGGAAGGAGGGATATTATAAACAATTACTTCAGTTTCAATGACATCTGAGCTTAACGGTGCAGATGAAAATTGGACGGACTCAGGGTAAAAGGTAACAAGTCATTTTTATTCATTTTTCAGGAGAGTCATCTTATTCCCTTTTACCCAGTGTGGATTCCATTGTAGCTTAATTATTCCCTTTTGCACGTCCCTTGTACTTGTTTTTGGTCACGTTTTTTCATAGGGCTTTTCATACAAAAAAGCGCCATTTAAAATACTACAACTCTGTGTTAAAAACCGAAAATTGTAAAAAAAGTGACTTGTTACCTTTTACCCTGAGTCCGTCCAATTATTGCCAGACTTAATTTTGTATTTTCGTTTTGTATTATGGTTGGCGGAATTTGCTACCATAATAATATAGAACGTGAACGACTCTTTGACAAATGTACACAAAAAATAAAATATATTAATTTGAACCTAATATGAAATCGTATATCTATACTTTTAATTTAAGAGTTAAAAACATGAGAATTTAAATAACATATAACAAAAATTTAGAATATTTAAATTAACGGTGAAATATTACAGATATACAGTATATTCTAATTGGAAATATATATAATCTAAAAGTCTCCTCTATTTTAAAGTTCCTACCTACTGGAACCCCTAACCCTACTTGAATAGTACCGTGAAGGTATTCCATGAGGAAAGTGAACGAAGTTATCGACAATAATCACAAGAAGCACTGAACACAACATCACTTTCTGTTTTGGAGAGGTAGCTTTGAATGAATGTTTTCTTACTCTTATCCCTTGGATTTATTGACCTTCCGAACCTTAATAACAACAAAAGATATTCAAAAAGGGTTTCCTAATTTAAAGAAAATAAATAAGCATGCAAATATTGTATTTAGTTGGTTTCCAATATACAGAGGCATATTTTATATTGATAGGGTAATCCTTAAATTCTTTAGTCCATTCATTCAATACACAGTCTTGTTAAAATCAAATCTGGTCATCAACTTATCTTTTAAAAACTCTGCATTTTTTTTATAGGAAATTAAATCAAACATTTCGATTGACTGAGATAGCTATTTCTTGAACCTAAATAATTTTAATTTGTTGTTTACATTGCACATATTTAAAATATAGGTTTGCTGCCAACCTTTTTTGGGGACAAAATGTGCAAATATTAACTATGATAGTTTTCTAGCATACGTTATTTACTTACATTAATTATGTAATATGAGCTCCCTCGTGGCTAAGCGTTTAGTGTACACGACTTTGGACCCGGGTTCTGTTCTCTGCGGGAGCTTATGTGGTAGAGTCCCATTTTAAGCTGTAGGTCCACGTCTCATAAGCCTTGCTGCTGATAGGTCACTAAACTCAGAATTAAATAAAATCAAATAATTTAACGTAAGGTTTTGTGCTATTACCCATTATAACTTACTTAAAAACTGTGTTTTAAGATGCATTTATGTGTGCAAGTTTTTGAATATGCAAACTTAACGGTCACTTATTGTATTCCTTCCCCACGTGCGCCTTTACAGAGTTGCAGAGAAACCCAATTTCTTCTTTATGGATAATAATGTGTGACCACATCGAACAGCGCCGGTGCAGAGCGCTTGGAGCGAGAGGATATTCGTCGAATATACTGGATTGCCCCTTTTCCTGACTTGAATCCCATGTTCATATTTGGGATGCTATGGAGAGACGTTTTGCAGCACATCTAGATGCATCAAAGACCATCCAGCAGTTGTCAACATCGCTGGTGAAGTAATGAACTCCAAACTACAATAAATCATTACCCACTTTGTAAGTACCATGAGAACACATTGCAAAGCATACATCGCTGCCCGTGGTGCTCACAGAACCTGCTAAGGACCAAATGTCAGGGAAGGCACCATGAATCGCAGTGCTTTCAATGTGTTATTGCCTCTGTATCAAAGTGTCATTTTTGTTCTTCTAATCACGTGTTTCTTTCAGTTGTTTCCTGTAACATAACATTACTGTAGCACTATTTTATATGTATAGTTTCAAGTTTCATCAACCTATGCCACTTGAGACTGACATATATATATATATATATATATATATACTATGTGATCAAAAGTATCCGGACACCTGCAAAAACACGCTTTTTATATTAGGTGCATTGTACTGCCACCTACTGCCAGGTACTCATTATCAGCGACCTCAGTAGTCATTAGACATTGTGAGAAACCAGAATGGGGCGCTCCGCAGAACTCACGGATTTCGAATGTGGTCAGGTGATTGGGTGTCACTTGTATCAGAAGTCTGTACGCGTGATTTCCACACTCCTAAACATCCCAAGGTCCACTGTGTCTGATGTGATAGTGAAGTGGAAACGTGAAGGGACACGTACAGCACAAAAGCGTACAGGCCGACCTCGTCTGTTGACTGACAGAGACCGCCGACAGTTGAAGAGGGTCGTAAAGTGTAATAGGCAGACATCTATTCAGACCAAACACAGGAATTCCAAACTGCATCAGGATCCACTTCAAATGCTATGACATTTAGGCGTGAGGTGAGAAAACTTGGATTTCATGCTCGAGCGGCTGCTCACAAGCCACACATCACGCAAGTAACTGACAAACGACGTCTTGCTTGGTGTGAGGAGCGTAAACATTGGACGATTGAACAATTGAAAAAACGTTGTGTGGAGTGACAAATCACGGTACACAATGTGGCGATCCGATGGCAGGATATGGGTATGGCGAATGCCCGGTGAACGTTATCTGTCAGCGTATATAGTGCCAACAGTAAAATTCGGAGATGGTGGTGTTATGGTGTGGTTGTGTTTTTCTTGGAGGGGGCTTGCACCCCTTGTTGTTTTGCGCGGCACTCTCACACCGCAGGCCTACATTGATGTTTTAAGCACCTTCTTGCTTCCCACTGTTGAAGAGCAATTCGGGGATGGCGATTGTATCTTTCAACACGATGGAGCACCTGTTCATACTGCAAAGCCTGTGGTGGTTTTTTACACGACCATGACATTCCTGTAATGGATCTGACTGCACACAGTCCCGACTTGAATCTGTAGAACACGTTTGGTGTGTTTTGGAACGCCGACTTCGTGCCAGGCCTCACCGACCTACATCGATACTTCTCCTCAGTTCAGCACTCCGTGAAGAATGGGCTGACATTCCTCAAGAAACCTTTCAGTACTTGATTGAAAGTATGCCTGGGAGAGTGGAAGCTGTCATCAAGGCTAAGAGTGGGCCAACACCATATTGAATTCCAGCAGTATCGATGGAGGGCGCCACGAACTTGTAAGTTATTTTCAGCCAAGTGTCCGGATATTTTTGATCACATAGTATATATAGCCGTCAACAAAGCCTTTTTAGAAAAAAAAATAGTTACAAAACGGTACCTGTCCCATTCGATAGTACTATACAAGTAGTGTGTAGGGTGAAAAGTCCCCCCTCTCCGTCCACTTATCACCAGCCCCACCGAAGTTGAGAAACAGCGTTTTCATTTAAAAATTCATTAAAAATCAAACATTACACCTAAAAGAACTGTTCTGGCACCAAAATAATCTACATTTATCGCACTTATCACAGAATCTAGTAGACTATTTTTCAATCTTAATTGTGGAAAAGTAAAAAATTTTATATTCAATTAAGAAAAATATTGAACTTCTTATAAAATTTTGGATTTGCTCGTTTCGTAACAGTGGAGCACGGACTCTTCACCAATAGTCTTCACCTCATCCTCGGTTGTAGCTACTATGTCCGCACAGTCCTTTGCTTTTCGTAAGAGCAAGGCACTACTTCTTCTTTACCTGTAAAATGATGACGATGTGTCACATCCAGTCGTGGCATGCAAGAATAAAAATATTGGTCTTTCGTTTTTTAAATGCACTTGCAATTTCTGGATATCGAAAATTCTCATTTGCATTTTCATGTAAACAGGCATTGACTCTATCTATTTTGTACCTAATAATAGTATCAATAAATCTGTATCCTTTCCAATTAAGATGGTACGATTTCCACTAGATTTAGCAAGACCTAGACGATGTTTTACATTACCGGTAATTTTTAAGTTCAACACTCTATCGGGAGTCTCTCAAGGATCTTATCTAGGTCCCCGTTGCTTCTTATTGTTATTAATGATATTCCTCTGTGCATTAAAACTTCCCAAGTTTTTCATTTTACCGACAATCTCAAATTATACTCCAAAGTAAGTTCAATTGATAACTGCGTGAAACTTCGATAGGATCTAGAGAAAATTCAAATGTCGCGTAATAATAATAAATTAGTCCTGAATGTGCCCAAATGTAAATCTGTATCTTTCACGAGGAAAGAAAATCCAATTAACTTTACTCATACAATAAGTGGCACTTCCTTGACTACCCCAAATACTATCAAAGATCTAGAACTTATATTTGATAGCAAATTAATCTTTGCCCAACATGTTGATGCAATAACGAGTAGTGCGTATAGAAAACTAGGTTTAATTTATAGGATAGGACAGGATTTCTACAAAGAATCAACATTTATAAGGTTATATTTTTCGTATGTGAGGTCACAATTAGAATACTGTTATACTGTTTGGACACCAAATGTTAGTGAATACTCTAATGCAGTAGAAAATATACAGTTTAATTTTTTTAAATGCTTGCATACAAGAAAACCATTTCTACCCAAAGTTAGTATGTCCCGTATGAAGACTTAGCAACGAATTTTAGTTTTCAAACATTAGAAAAACAGATATGGATGTTTGATCTGTTCTTATGTAAATTATTAAACGGTAAAATTGACTGTCCAGAATTAGTTTCAGAAGTATTATTACATGTCCCAACAGGTAAAACTATTATAGAACAGCAAACACTGGGACATTCTATTATAGGAAAGCAAGAACTAACATTTTACATAAGTCTCCTCTGTGGAGAATGTGTGCTTTGTATAACAAAATGATTAGATTTCGTGTAGCCGATGTATTTAGTATGTCCAAAAAAGTTCAAAACAATATTGTCAGGCAATAACTTCTGCATAATTAAACGACGTTTATTTGTGTATGGATAATAGTGTATGTTAAATAATTATGTACACAACACTATAACTAGGCATTAAACCTGTTGTGTTGTCCTCGTCATATAAATAAATAAATAAATAAATAAATAAATAAATAAAATTTTACTTAACCGTAGCCTGATTATTATTAAAATATCTGAAGTAACATCTATTTTTTTGAAAAATTTCATTTATCAACATAATCTGAATTCCTTGAATTTGTTGATTTGTCGTCCCGGCGTCCGAAACGATTGCCCCGGTCGCCCCGCTCACGCGACGGCACTGGTTAACTTTATCAGGTTGGTCTCTTTAAACCTTGCGCCGTGGGGAGAAACACAGTCTTACAGGATAGTATTCAGATTTTAAGAAGGTGGGGAAAAGAGAGCGAGAATGAGCAAGATGAGAAAAAAAGAAAGAAAGAGAATGAAAGAAGCACTTCTACATTTACTTCATAACGAATTTAAGGAGCCATGAAACGAAAAAAGGATATCGGAACCCACCACCACAATATTTGCGAAAGTGTTGGCAACATAATATTCTGGCGGAATATCTCCCGCTAATTCTGGATCCTCAGTGTTCTGCCCAATTCCGGTCTTACAGAAGCTACCATTTAGGTATTCACCTCGTGGGACAGAGGAAAACCTTAATAGGGAAGACCAGCCAGAACCGGGTTCAAGCCCACGCTCGATTTATCTATTTTAATGCCTTTTTTGTGTTAGACAGTGTCTGGTAAGGGCACCCAGACAGTGAGGGCAAATCTGCACTGCTTAAAAATGTTTACATGTTAAAATTCGCTTTATACTGTACTTTGAACATGTGTATTCAATTCCATTTTTACAGCAGCATGCTTTATTTCCTAGTGCTTTAAGTCTATGGTTGTCAGTCATTATAATTATTGCATCATACTCCTTCTCAAAACTATTAAAATTAGTATGAAATTCTAAACTTGGCAGTTTGCAACATTGCAAACCTTCACCAACAGGCAATATGTGGCGAGAATATTTCCACCTATACTCGCATCGAAATTTCCAGCCCCTGTTTACAATCAGTACAATACGTTTCTGTCGCCTTATCATGAAAACAACGCTGTCCAGCGAACCCAACGATCTTTCCTCTCTCTGTTTATTGTTTACAACACAAACTGCAACTTCCCAATATTGCCAGGCGTACAAGGTTTTCGCACACTTTCGAACAAGAACACTTGTACAAAATTGAGTAAGCATTATATGTAAGATTGTATTACATAATAACTAACTCGATTTGTCATAGCGTTAATGTCTCAGTCATCTCAGAAGCAGCAATTTATGTAGTAATAGTATTTGGTCCATGACGGTGCAGAAGTAGGTATATTCGGTTCGACGATTGATGTGCCAGACAACCATGAATTAACCATGTAGGGTTGAGAAGCAAGGTTTTGACGCTCGCACTACAATTGTTGTTTATAAACAATTTTCCATCCTAGAGTGAACGGACAATACAAAATGCTTCCTGCGGAATAATGTACTGTATGAGGTAAAAATATGGACATGACGCAAAAATGATAAAGAGAGCGATTGGACGTTTTCGAAACGTGGTTGTGAAAAAGAATGGAGAGAATTAGCTAGGTCAAGCGGAAAACGAATAAGAAGGTGTTAGAAATGGGAGAGAAAAGAGCACTTTTACATATGATTGATAAGAGGAAGAAAAATTGTTTATGAAATTGGCTAAGAACGAACTGTATCGTGAGAAACATGCTAGAGGGTATGGTGGCAAGAAAGAGAGGGAGATGGCAAAGGATTTTGAAATTGATGGACGATATCAAAACAGAAAAATCGTACTTGAAGACGAAGAGGTTAGCTGAAAACCGTGGAGTATATAAGCTACTCGTTTGCGGGAAGTGATTTACCAACAATGGCAGAATACCTATGATGACAGTGATATTCAACAGCTGAAACGAAACTTAGTATTATTAACATTACACCCATTTGTTTTATCGGAACAAATAAATAAGATATTTATATTCTATGTATCAAAACCCACAATATTTTTTTACATTGGGAAAGAAACACGTAATAATAATAAAAAAACTTTTAAATATAACATTTGGAGTAAACCTTATAAAAATTCAGTTTTATTATTCTCCAGATTTTAATGGCGTGTACCCAACAGTTTCGGAAATCTGATGAAGAGCAATAAAAAGTTAAACTTTGTACCTCCTCTTAGAAGTCAAATATAGCAGACTACTACTTTTCTATAGCCCTATTCTTTAAGGATATTAATTTGTACAACATTCCAATTCCTAATACCAGATAGTTTAATTTCCAACGACGAAAGTTAAACCGTTTTCTCTTCCTTCTTTAGAGATCAAATTTCGCTAGTCCGTCTTATCCAGAGCCAAAACCTAAAGAAAAATATTTCAGTATATTTTCAATATCTTACGACAAATACTTTAGATGATCTATGGATAATGTGTGAAAGTTCAACCTTATCTCCTCTTGACAGGCTGAAATATCGTAAAATCAGCTTAGACTTTAAGCAGAATGCTTGTAAATTGTAATAATTTGCTGCGTGCGAAAACAACGAGGATTTGATGAAAAAGTGAAAAAGTCTAATCGTTGGACGTGGAAAGTTGAAATCGTATACAATTATTTTCCTTCAACTCTATATTGTAATTAGGACATGAGTTTTCAGTCTTTCGGAATTAGGAATTCCGAAAAACTGCCAAACCACATGTTAACCATAATCTAGTGTTGAGGAAAACAATGATTTATCTTCTACGTTGAACGCTTTATGATAATTAGTTAGTCTGAGAATCGATGGGTTTATTATAGTCCTTCTATTTCAATCACTTTCTCAGAATCATTTTTATATAGTTGAGTCTGCTTTGAATATTTATCAAAGAAAACATTGTTTATTTTTGCTCCATACTTTGCTACTACCTATCTATTTAATTGCTCATGTTCCTACCAAATATGAACTTCTTTTCGTATTTTCTTTCCTATTTTGAAGCATTTACTGGTTTGTTCTAACATTAATCCATAACTTCATAGACTCATATGCAATATTTTCTTCCAAGATATTTCTTTCAAGAACATTGGATCGAAAACTATTAGAATTCCTCAATACTTTACCCTAGAAAGCACCACTGTGCATGCTTTCATGTATTCCGTTTCTATTTGAATAGGGACAATAGTGTAATAGTTTTTGTTGCTTTACACATAGTAGTATTCAGTCATTTAAGTGCGTGTAACTGACACTAAATTGAAGTAGTCTACCAACGACTAGATTTTCCTCAATTTGAACTGTCTTTTCTCATGGCACTATTCGTCCAGTTACTCCATTTAGATCAATCAAACGTGGATAACATTTCTTCTCGTATAAAATAATGAATTAACTTCCTTTCAATTTAACACATATCCAAATAAAATGTCTGTTCTTTGCAAGGAAAGATATAGGATTAATATAAATATTTACATGTTTATGCACTTTAGACTAAAGGAGACTGACGATTATTGAAAGATGAAAGTTAAGTAAGAAACTCGTGATCCACGATTCCGATCAAGTCAAATGTCATAATCAGAAGCACTTTCACCCGGGGGCAAACTTGTCTGGTCTTTTTGGATCTCGAGAATCTAAGTGGATTGTCTTTTTAGACGATATTTTCGTTTCAGAGTTCTACCTGTACACCTTTTATTTATACTTTGTGATTACGTTCGCCATTTCCACCAGTTCTCTGTTGATGGTGAGACGAGTGTCCTGGTCGTGTCAGACCCACCGGCACGAATCTCGTCGATACATGCTGCATCCTTAGGTATTAATGTCTCTGGCGATGGAAATATTTACTTTCCTGCAATTTCATGGAATTTCAGTCGACAGTAAGATCTCGTAAGTGCACTGGTTTACGCAATTTATCCACGTTCTGACTCACAGACGGGCACACCAGAACTGAGATCATTCTCCATGGACATATTTCCTGTTTGTAAATGTGCGAACCAATAAAAGGTCATTGCGCAACCTTATGCTACTTAGCATACACGCCTTTGGTGTGGGAAACCAGGTTCAATTGCCGACGGAAGCCCATTTGGTTCGGATTGCACGTTAAACTGAGGTCTACGTCTCATATAGCCTGCTGAAAGGGACGCTAAACTAAAAAACACATAACGCAATATTTTGTACATTTTGTACCCTTTTTTCATGTTTAAAAAAATCAACACATAGTTGTGCCTTTCTATGACCCATTTCACAATCCGGCACAAATCACACAGTAGTATAGGCCCCACTTGACTACACTTTGTGATGAATTTTCCACTTTTCCCAGGTCCCGCCTGATCCGAAGGACTCGATTTTCCATTGTCGCATGATATGCCGTGTCACGCGTATCGCCCAGCCATGGAAAATTGAACACCTCGAAAACTCGTTCTCTTTTAAGAGCTCTTTTTAGGGCTGTACTCGTTCTCTTTTATGAACACCTTTTAGGAGTGTGTTCGTTCTCTTTTATGACCACTTTTTTCAACCTCTATTTTAACATAGCAGAAATTACATAAGGCAATGAACAAATAATCCAATCAGATATTACACAGAGACTACGAACATGGCAGAGCTAATAAAAGACTATGAACACAGTTTCCAACCCCTGTGTAACATAGCAGAAGTTACATAAGACTACGAGCACGTAGCTGACCTAATAAAAGAGTTTGACTTATTTTTTCCACCCCTATTTTAACATAGCAACATTACATAAGAAAATGAACACAAAGACTACAAACGCATATTTTAACAGCATTCCTATGTAACGTAGGAAATACTATTAACATAACAGAGAATAATGGCGGTGTACTAGTTCCCTTTTATCAACTCCTTTGTAACACAGAATAGAATAAATAACACTGTGAACACAGAGACTACGAACGCATATTTTAGCAGCACCACTAGTAAGGTAGCAAACACTATAAACACACCTACGGTATACCGCAACCTTTATATAACATAGTAGATATTACACTAGAAAGGCTATATAGCATTAGACTATGAGTACTTTTTCCAAACCTATTTAACATAGCAGAGATTTCACCAGGTATAGTAAATTCTTGTAATGACACATTTTAGGGGTGTACTCCTTCTCTGTTATGACCACTTTTTTCAACCCCTATTTTAAAATAAGAGGAGATTATACATAGACTACGAAGACCTATATTAGCAACCCTCTATGTATAAAAGATTATGGCTTACCTTTAACCACTATTTAACCTAGCACTGATTACAACCCCTATTTAATACAGCAGATAATATGAACCAATAGCAGGAATGTACTCGTTCCCTTCTACCAATACCTATTTACAATAGCAGAAATTACACTAGCATTCATCTAGTACTGCATGCCCCAAAAGTACTGAAGGTCAAGGCCAAAGTAAAAAATTTAAAACCAAATAAATCGTAAACGAAGCAACATATTGAGGTGCAGTTTCCACATTTAGTAATAGGTCATCAACTACTACATGTCCTAAAAGTATTGACTACGGAGATCAAAGGTCAAACATTTAAACGCGAATAACTTTTAAACAGAGCCACATATTGAGGTGGAGTTTCCAGATTTAGTAATGGATCACCAACTACTGCATACCCAAAAGCAGTGACCACCGACCTCAAAGATCAAATATTTATACACGAATAACTCCCAAACGGAGCAACATGTTGCGGTGCAGTTTGCACAACTAGTAACAGGTCATCAACTACTACATGCGCCAAAAGTACTGACCATGCAGGTCAAAGGTCAATTATTTAAACCCAAATTACTCATAAACGGAAGCAACGTAATGAGGTACTGTTTCCACAATGAGTAACAGGTCATCAAGTATTACATGTCCCAAAAGTATTGACCACCGAGGTCAAAGGTCAAATATTTAAACGCGAATAAATTTTAAACGGAGCAACATATGGAGGTGCTGTTTCCACATTTAGTAATAGGTCATCAACTACTACATGTCCCAAAAGTACTGACTATCGAGGTCAAAGGTCTAATTTTTAACTCTAATAACTCGTAAACCGAGCGCCGGATAAATTTATGTGACTAGTTCAGTTTTGTACTAAGCAGAAGAAAGCGAAGAGAGTCCACTTTAACTGGCTCAGTATTTTGTAACTTTTTGTAATATTTAAACAAACGATGGGATAAATTAATACGTACCAGAAAAAGTGAATAACGAATAAATTTGATTGTCCTGTTTTCTTTTGTACCAAGCAGAAAAAAGTGCAGAATGAATAAATTTGTGTGTTCTACTTTTGATACCAACCATAAAAGAAAGCGAAAAAGAGCCATTTTAATTAGCTCGGGATTTTATACTTTTTCCTACCATTTGAATATGAGAAAGAATAAATTTGTACTAACCAGAAAAGGCGAAGTAGAATTATTTCAACTAGCTCAAACAAACGAAGGAATACATTTGAGTGGTTTATTTACTTTTGTGCCAAAGAGAAAAAAAGCAAAGAAGGACCACTTTTAACTGGCATAGAATTTTATACATTTTGTACTATTTAAACGAACGAAGGGATACATTTGAGTGACCCATTCAATTTTGTACCATGCAGAAAATAATTGAAGATTAAATAAATTTCATTGGCTTCTTTACTTTTGTATTAACGATTAGAAAAGCGAAGAAGGTCCATTTTAAATAGCTCAGTATTTATGTACGTTTTGTACTACTGGAATAAACGAAGGACTAAATTTGAGTGGCCCATTTATTTTGTATCAACCACGAAAAAAGGCGAATATGCCCTATTTCCTTTTGTACCAACGAGTAAAAAGGGAAAATGAAAGACCATTCTATCTAGCAGAGAACTTATGTAGCTTTTTACTATTAGAATAAATGAAAGAATAAATTTGGGTATTCTATTTTATACCATTTAAATAAGCAAAGGAATAAACTATTACTGACCAGATAAAACGAAATTGCTATTTTAACTAGCTCAGTATCTTATACCTTATTGTGCTATTCAAATAAACGAAGGAATAAATTTGAGTGGTCTATTTTATTTTTGTACGAACGAGAAGAAAAAGCGATGAAGGACCGTTTTTATACCTTTTGTAATATTTAAACAAAGGAAGGGATAAATTTGTGTGACCTATTTAGTTTTGTATCAAACTGAAAAAAGCAAGAGAATACCATTTAACTAACTAATAATTTTTGTGCTACACAAATAAACACAGGAATAAATTTGCACTAGCGAGAAAAAGCGAAATAACACCATTTTAACTAACTCAGAATTTATACATTTTATACTGTTTAAATAAACGAAGGGATAAATTTGTGTGACCTATTCAATTTTGTACTAAAAAGAAAAAGTGAAGAATTGCCATTTTCACTAGCTCAGCATGTTATACCTTCTGCTACTCAAACAAACGAAGCAATAAATTTGAGTGTTTTTTACTTTTGTACCAACGGGGAAAAAGCAAAGAAGGAACATTTTAACTGGCTCAGTGTTTTAAACCTTTTGTACTACACAAATAAACAAAGGAATAAATTTGAATGGCGTATTTACTTTTGTACCATCGATCAAAGAAACCGAAGAAGGACCACTTTAACTAGCTGAGTATTTTATATCTTTTGTACTACACAAATAAACGAAGGATTAAATTTTTACTAACCAGAAAAACCGAAGAAGGACCACTTTAACTAGCTGATCCTTTTTTATCATTTTGTGCTATTCAAATAAACTAAGCGTTAAATTTGAGTGACCTGTTCAATTTTGTACTAAGCAGAAAAAATTTGCAGAATGAATAACTTTTGTTGGCTTTTTTACTTTTGTATTAATGATTAAAAAAAGCGGAGAAGGTCCATTATAAATAGCTCAATATTTATGTACGTTTCGTACTACTCAAATAAACGAAGGAATAAATTTTAGTGACTTATTCAATTTTGTACCAACGTGAAATGCCATTTTAACTAACTCAGCATTTTTTACCTTTTTGTGCTATTCAGACAAACGAACGAATAAGTTTGTACTAACCAGAGAAATCGAAGAAGGGTCAATTTAACTAACTCTGAATTTTATATCATTTTGTAGTAGTCACAAAATATTTGTGTGACCTATTCAGTTTTGTAGCGACCACGAAAAAAGCGAAGAAGGTCCATTTTAACTAGCTCAATATTTCTGGACCATTTTGTGCTACTCAAATAAATGAAGTAATAAGTTTGGATGGCTTATTTATTTTTGCACCAATCAGAGGAAAACCAAAAGAGGTCCGTTTTAAGAAACTCAGCATTTTATACCTTTCTGGGGGATTCAAGTAAACGAAATAAACTTGAGTGGTCTATTTAGTTGTCGTGCTAGATTTTCTATATTTTTGTGTCACCCAGAGAAAGGGCCATTTGAAAGTAGCATTGCTAAATACATTTTAATTGTTTCTCCCGTCATGTAAAAACATGCACTATATAAGCACCTTTTGCCTAATGAAATTACACTAAAAAGGTAATGTTAATAGCTGTTTGCCTTCCATACTAGTAAGGTGACCTATGTTATATAAAAAACAAATTTGCGCTCAATAGACTGTACCTTTGTACCCTCACTATATTAACATCACAAATATTAGGTGACGCATTCGTAACGTTGCTTAAATGTCTACAGCAACCGAAAGAAAATTAGTTTTGAGAGTTGAATAATTCAGCACTTTTTATAGATGGTGGGCAACATGGATCTTTGGAAACTTTTCTCTTCCTTGATAAGCTGATTTTTACTTTGATATGATCTATTCTTCGTCTGGTTTTCCTTCTACCTTTTCCTCTATCAGCACTGTAATGCAAAATGGATAAGTATGCTGTTCGTTCTTTTTTCTTTAGTACGTCTTCACCCCTTAATAACACTAATTGCATTGGAATCTGTTCTACAGAATTAAGTTAAAATTCAATGTTTAAGGCTACTCTCTTCTGTAACCAATTTCAGCTCTGATTGGTTAAATGTTACGTTAAAATATGTAGTTAGTGACCGGAAAAGTTGGAACTTCAGCGTCGCCGTTAGTATTTTGTCAATTGATACTAAATGTAATACTTAATTCGCTAAACGCACGTCAATTAACTATGAGCCTTACCAAGCGACGGGGAGAAAATAAAGTTTTATTTAGCAACGTTACTTTAAAGTGGCCCTTTTTTGGGTGACACAAAAATATACAAAAACCTAGCACCACAACTAAATATACCACTCAAGTTTATTCTTTCGTTTATTTGAATCCCCCAGAAAGGTGTAAAATTCTGAGCTAGTTAAAATGGACTTTCTTTGCTTTTGTTCTGATTGGTACAAAAATAAATGAGCCATCCAAATTTTTTGCTTCGCTTATTTGAGGAGCACAAAATGGTATAGAAATATTGAGCTAGTTAAAATGGAACTTCTTCGCTTTTTTCGTGGTTGCTACAAAACTGAATAGGTCACACAAATTTATTCCTTTGTTTATTTGAGTATTAGAAAATGATATAAAATCCTGGGTTAAAATGATCCTTATTCAATTTTATTGGTTAGTACAAACTTATTCGTTCGTTTATTTGAATAGCACAAAAACATATAAAATGCCGAGTTAGTTAAAATAGCATTTCACGTTGGTACAAAATTGAATAGGTCATACAAATTTATTACTTCATTTATTTGAGTAGTAGAATATAGTATAACGTGATGAGCTAGTTAATATTGTCCACCTTCGCTTTTGCTGGTTAGTACAAATTTAGTCCTTTGTTTATTTGAATAGCACAAAAAGGTATAAAATGTTGAATTAGTTAAAATGGCATTTCTCGTTGGTACAAAATTGAATAGGTCACTCAAATTTATTCCTTCGTTTATTTGAGTAGTAGAATATGGCATTAAGTGGTGAGCTAGTTAAAATTGTCCTCCTTCGCTTTTTCTTAGTACAAACTTATTTATTCGTTTATTTGAATAGCAAAAAAGTACAAAATGCTGAGCTGGTTAAAATGGTCCTTCTTTCTTTTTTCTGCTTACTACAAATTTATTAATTTTTTATTTAAATATTACAAAATGATATAACATAATCAGCTAGTTAAAATGGTCCTTCTTCGGTTCTTCTGGTTAGTGCAAATTTAATCCTTCGTTTATTTGTGTAGTACAAAAGTTATGAAGTACTCAGCTTGTTAAAGTGGTCCTTCTTCGGTTTCTTTGATCTTCGGTTCAAAAGTAAATAAGCAATTCAAATTTATTCCTTCGTTTGTGTAGTACAAAAAGTATAAAATACTGAGGTAGTTAAAATTATCCTTCTTCGCTTTTTCCCCTGTTGGTACAACAGTAAAAAAGCCACTCAAATTTATTGCTTCGTTTGTTTGAGTAGCACAAAAAGGTATAACATGCTGAGGTAGTGAAAATGGCAATTCTTCACTTTTTTTTGTTTTTGCTACAAAATTGAGTGTCACACAAATTTATCCCTTCGTTTGTTTAAATAGTAAAAAGGGTGTAATTCTGAGTTAGTTAAAATGGTATTTCTTCGCTTTTTCTGGCTAGTACAAATTTATTCCTATGTTTATTTGTGTAGCACAAAAATTATTAGTTAAGTAAATTGTATTTCCTTGCTTTTTTCTGTTTGTTACAAAACTAAAAAGGTCACACAAAGTTATCCCTTCGTTTGTTTAAATATTTCAAAAGATATAAAAGTCTAAGCCAGTCAAAAATGGACCTTCTTCGCTCTTTCTTCTCGTTGGTACAAAAGGAAATAAGAAACCCGAATTTATTTATTCACTTCTTTAAATGGTACAAAAAAGTATAAAATGCTGAGCTAGTTAAAATGGACCTTTCTCGCTTTCTCTGGGCAGTACAAATTTATTCCTTTGTTTATTTAAATAGTACAAAATAGTATAAAATAGAATACCCAAATTTATTCTTTCGTTTATTCGAGTAGTACAAAAGGTACATAAATTCTGAGCTAGTTAAAATAGTCCTTCTTTGCTTTTTTCCCGTTGGTACAAAAGGAAATAAGACATTCGAAATTATTCCTTCGTTTGTTTAAATTGTACATAAGGTATAAAATTCTATGCTAGTTAAAAGTTGTCCTTCTTCGCTTTTTTCTCGTTGGCTCAAAAGTAAATAAGCCACTCAAATTTATTTCTTCGTTTGTTTGAGCTAGTTAAAATGGCTTTTCTTCGCTTTCTTCTCTGGTTGGTACAAAAAGTAGAACACACAAAATTTATTCATTCTTAACTTTTTTCTGCTCGGTACAAAAGGAAATAGGACACTTAAATTTATTCATTCTTCACTTTTCCTTTGGTAGGTATTAATTTATATCTTCGTTTGTTTAAATGTTACAAAAAGGTACAAAATGCTGAGCCAGTTAAAGTGAACTCTCTTTGCTTTCTTCTGCTTAGTACAATACTGAATAAGTCACATAAATTTATCCGGCGCTCTGTTTACAAGTTATTAAGGGTAAAATATTTGCCCTTTAACCTCGATGGTGAGTATTTTGCTGACATGTAATAGTTGATGACCTATTACTAAATGTGGAAACAACACCTCAATATGTGGTACCGTTTACAAGTTATTCGCGTTTAAATATTTGACCTTTGACCTGTATGATCAGTACCTTTGGGACATGCAGTAGTTTATGACCAATTACTAAATGTGGAAACAGCACCTCAACATGTTGCTTCGTTTAAAAGTTATTTGAGTTTGAATATTTGACCTTTGATCTCGATAATCAGTGCTTTTGGGTCATATAGTACTTGATGACTTGTTACTAAATTTTGAGACAACACCTCAATATGTGACACCATTTACGAGTTATTTGTGTTTAAATATTTGACCTTTGACCTCAATGGTCAGTTCTTTTGGGACATGCAGTAGTTTGTGAGCTATTACTAAATGTTGAAACAGCACCTCAACGTGTTGCTTTGTTTACGAGTTATTCGCGTTTAAATATTTGACCTTTGACCTCGATGGTCAGTACTTTTGGGACATGTAGTACTTGATGACTTATTACCAAAATTTCGAAACAATACCTCAATATGTGACTCCGTTTACGAGTTATTCGTGTTTAAATATTTGACCTTTGACCTCGATGGTCAGTACTTTTGGGACATGTAGTACTTGATGACCTATTACTAAATGTGGAAATAGTACCTCAATATGTAGCTGGGTTTACGATTTATTCGAGTTTAAATTTTTCACTTTGGCATTGATCTTCAATACTTTTGGGACATGCAGTACTAGATGAATGCTTATGTTACATAGGGGTTGATACGAATACACCCCCATTATTCTCTGTTATGTTAGTAGTATTTGCTACGTTACATAGGAGTGCTGTTAAAATAGATGTTCGTAGTCCCTGTGTAATTTTTGCTATGTTAAAATAGGGGTTGAAAAAGTGATCATAAAAGGGAACGAATACACCTTCATAAAAGAGAACGAGTTTTCGTGGTGTTCGATTTTCCATGGCTGGGCGATACGCGTGACACGGTAGATCGTGCGACACAGGAAAATCGAGTCCTTCGGATCAGGCGGGACCTGGGAAAAGTGGAAAATTCATCACAAAGTGGAGTTAATGGGGCCCATACTACTCACACAGCACAAGCATGCAAGCAAGTCTCACTGAACACTGCCTAATTCAAGGTGAGAATGTGATGTTGCCACATTTATTTACTATGAGAATTCCAAACTACACTTAATTCGAGTTCGTTGTTAAAAAATTACCTGGAAATTAAATGAATAGACTATATTTAAATGATTTTCTCTAAAAGCCCAGAAACAGAAAATTTGCTCCATTTGGCACAAATTAATCAGAACCCCCAGAAGAAATCTTCCGTATGTCACTTCTAAATGGATTTTTACTAAGTTCGTGTCTAATTAAGTCATTGCTCGCACCCGAAAACGAATGCGGTGGAGATCTCTTTCTTATTCAAAAATTCTAAGCCCTTCCCGAAACGAAAATTCCTAAAGATATTTCTATCTGCTCAAAATTTATCTAAATCATTTTCTTGTACGTGAGAACAGTAAGTTTACTGCATTTGGATAACTCGTCAGGATTGTTTACCCATGTCTCCTTGTCTGAAGACAAGCGACGACCTCATAGGTGCTCTTTCAAGTGCAGGAACAGGTGAAAGTCGCTTGGAGTGAGGTCTGTTCTCGCTCTTGAAACAGTAATCTCCAGACATCAAATTTGGTACCGTAATATCTTATGAGTTCAAAGAAGCGCCCTGTTCCACTGGCTCTCTTTCCGTCATAATGGAAATGAAATTTATGCAAATGGATGACAGATTCGTATCCTCAGAAACAGAAAAGAAATCCAGACAAATTAGTGTTATGTTTACGTTTATTTGCAAGTTAAGTTCAACAGATTTCTTATGGTTGAGCTATTTTTTTAGTGAGAACGTCTGATTTATTAATATGAATCCTGCTAAATTTTTCTTTTTCGATCAAAGGATAGCGAAGATACAGTGATAGACCAGACAACTAGTCAATCCATTAATTACATTTCACTTTTATATCCTTGTGTCATTCGAGAGTCAGAATTTAGCAGATCCTATTCCCACGTCGGTCTCCCCTCTATGTCATCAATTTTGTATTGCTGTGAGAGAATGCCAAATTCGTGTTTTATGAAGCCCAAAAAATAATAATTTACCTTTAACTTATAGAGCATAATTGTAAAATGAAAAACCAAAGATTTAATCTATTTTTTAAAATAAAATAAATGAAGACAATATCAAATTTCCTGCTTGTATGTTCTATTAAACATGTAACTATTAAAAATGCTCGTGTATAGAATTTCTTTCCTTATGGTGGAAATTTCAAACATTTGTGTAAATAAATTATATTTGTATTTTATATTTTGAAAAAACCGATGTTTTTCGTTCCTATTGTGCAATCCTTCACCAGAAATGGGTGACTGTGAAAAACTTAAAATGTGCTCACTCACACTCTTTGGTGTGTTATTTGTCGCAGTCTAGGATATGAGGAGTACATTTGTAAGAGTTTCAATTTGCTACGCCCAACGCTTTCGGAGATGTGATGGAGGGAGAGAAAACATCAACTTTCTCTACCCCTACTAGAGAACGATTTTCACGAAGCCCCGTTTTATCCATATCCTAGGTACGCCTATTGATAAGTGAGTTCATTCATTATAATTTTCGTTAAAAGTAATAGTTTGATAAATATGAAACGTACTATTTTTCTATTAGTGTGTGTTGTCAATAGTAAGAATAAATTAAGAAAAGTATAAGAAATAAATTCAATAGTCCAACAAAAAAAAAAAAAAAAAAAAGAAATATGCACGAGGATAAATTTCATTAGAAGTTTTCGATTTTAGTGAAGCATAGCGAATGTTTTCTTTGACGATTAAGTATACTTCCTATTATGTTTGATAAAAACTCTTTTTTTGTTTGTTTGTTTGTTTAACGTTTATGTTCCAAGGCTAAGAGAGACATTGATGGAAATGAATAAAATTTTCTAATGAAGAAAGTTCGAGGAAACTGGAGATCCTGAGAAAACCTCGCTCCCTCTGGTGTTCGTCCAGCATAGAAATTGATCTAGAATAAAAGCATAATTTGATTCAATCCACAACCTGCAAGGACCGCCCTTTTCTATTATTTTCATAGAAGCATTCCTATTTTCATGATGTACTGTGTATGCTTTCGTTGTGCATTCGTAGCTAAATTCATGTCTAAAGTAAAATAGTGTATTTTGTAAGCTACTGGGTTTATTGGCGGTAGGCTTGCAACATTATAAAAATATAGTTAACGTATATAAAACAATTTACATTAACAACTTTATAGTTTATTTCCTTTTTTGTAAAGTGTTCATTCAAATTCAATCTACTCTACTGAATGGTGTCGATGTTGAGTACCATTTAGCGAGAAAATAAAATACAACAAAGAAAAATATCATTAGAGAAAATGTGAATACTTTTGTTTCAGAGTAGAGTGATTACCAAAGTTTTGTTTACAAGCCTAAAAGGGAAGATAATATTTTTTTTTTCAAATTTACTGTTTTCATAATACGAAGTTTTACAAACATTCTGTGTCCACAATATTTCTAGTCTGAGCTTAACAACATAATAAGTAAATCTACCAAATCTTAAAACTTTTACACTGATGAAAGCAGCAAAACAAAATGAAAAACATACAAATGGAAAATGTTCGAATGAACATAAAATAGTAACATTAAATGAAAACAGAATGGAGTAAATATATTCTTATAGTAGGAATACTTCTTCTAGTTCTTTTCCTTTGGGTATGGTATCCTGTATTGAGGTGACATTGCCTCTTAGAACTGCCATACTAATTCTTTGTATAAGGAAAATGCTTGCTCTGTCATCGCTAGATAACTGCGTGATACGTCTGCCCATTTCTTTTATAAAGTTAATACCTTGTCAACCCCATGCACCACTGGATTCAATAGCAATAGTTACAAAATAATATTTCTCTGCAAGATTACTGTATTTTTTCCTTTTTTTACGTTTCATTTCGGCTGGCTATATTACCCGCCTTAATTGGAGAAAAGGGGTGATTGGAAGGAGCGAACGTATGTAAACATGTGAAGTCCCAAATTAGCGCTTTACTTCACTTCCACGGTAACAGAGTCATCTCATCTGGTCTTTTTCTACCTGTTCTGCTACACCCAATGGGTTCTCTTATTGCAGGTATGCCGGCTGAGATTAGTGCTCTCATTATAATGTCATTAACATTTGAGTGGCGAGAGTGTCTACATGCGCTTTTGGACCATGAAAAGCCATGTAAACCTTTTTTATTTACTTCACTCTTACATGCTTGACATTTGTTATCTTCACGTATATCTGCCCCTAGACGTAACGCAATGGCTATTTGGAAGCATTCATTACTTAGGTGAAGGCCGAGCGTGGGGGAAGATAGGGTTTTGAGCCAAGCACCTGCTTCTAAGAAGGAAGCAGAGATTAATCTCGCTATGTCTTCTAAGTTGTCCGCCGATATTCCATGTGTTTTATTTTGATCTGGTCTTGATTTCCGGTAATTCTAAGCCAACTAATATTGACCAAGTTGTAGAGTAATCCTCAATCTCAGTAACTCCTTGAGAAATTATATTGTGTTGGAGAAGCGATTCGATTAAGCATTTAGAACCATAGAATGATGCCAAGAAGGCGGGAATAGCCATATTTAAAGCTCGTCGGATACCTAATCCTCCAAAACTGATCGGAAGAGAAGCCTATAGCCATGCATTATGAGGAAGAAAACAATTAAGGATGGATTCTAATCCAGATTTGATGGAGTTATCGTAACGTTCAAGTAGATTTTCTCTCCAAGAAGGCGAACATCGTAGAAAATAAAGTAATCTTGGCATGGTAAAAGAAGTTCTTAATAAATAGAAAGCTGATTGTGCCTACATTAATGACAATCGTGGGAAAAAAATCTTCAGCTTGGCAGTTTTCTCAATTAATAAAGCTCTTCTTGCTTCAGAAGAAAGGGCAGAACCCAAAAGAAAGCGTTTGAAGGCCTGGAGACACCTCATTAAACATGGTGAAAAATATATTTGTCTGTTCTAAAGGTGTTTCCAAGAGGCTAATCTCACATTTGAAGTAGTTTAGTTGGAGGCCTATTAAAGATGCCTTTATATCGATATCATTTAATGTATTTAATGTGGTATCCAGGTCTCCAGCTATAGTACCATCGTCCAAGTACCACATATTTAGATCTGTATTTGTAGTGTTGACGGTTGGTTGTAGCGTTAAGGCAAATAATGCAGGACCCAAAGAGTCTCCTTGCTAAACTCCTCTTTGGGATAAGATAATGTCTGTGCTGTATAATAAGTAACTGACTTGAGCATAACTCTGGAGCACGTAAGGATAGATGGATGGAAAATTGTCCTTAATGGCAGTGACCATTGCATTCCGGTCTACATTGTTAAAAGCATTTTTAAAATCAATTTTTAGGAAGGCTTTAGGCTTCTGATGAGAGTAGGAGTAATACGTGCAGCACATGAAATGAAAACAATGAAATCTTTGTTTTACGTCCCACGGATATGCCGGTTAGGCTAAAGGAGATGTGTGATGATGAGAGATGAGTGAAATGGTGGAATGAAGAAAGTGAAAGGAAATGGGAGAACCCCGAGAAAACCCACGAGCACGGTGTTTGTCCACCACAAAGTCCACACGGCGCGAGCTGGGATCGAACCAGGGACCCCAAGCACCGGAGGTGAACGCTCTACCACTGAGCCACCGTGCAGCATTTGCTGCAACTTCAGCTCCATGTTGAATGCCTAGTTGGTGTGGAGAAAGGCGTTGAAGTAACTGACTTTTAATTCTCCCGCATATTATTTTAGAATAAAGTCTTCTCCATGTGTTTCCTATGGCCATTGGTCTAATCCTTCCACATTTCTTTTTCAATGCGATAAGAGAAGCTCCGAAGAAAATTTATTTTATTTCTATTGGCATATCTCCTGACAAAATCACAAAGAGAAACTCGCAAGTGATATTGGTAAGGCGATCTTTAGAGTCATGAATATTGTAAAGAATTAAGTCCTTGAGAACTGAAGGACGCATGCTCTCTATTCCTTCAGCTGAACCAGAAGGGAAGGATTTGAGCGCTTTTAGAAACCCGCGAACAAAATTTTATTAACTGTAATATTATCATCTGCTAAATTAGGTGCAATAAATGTATAAGAGTGCGGAGAATGTTTTTCTTTTAAGTATCTTAAAATAGCAGGATCTGATGGAGCAAAATAATCCTCAGAAATGAGAAGTCTGACAGCACCATGTATGTCACCATCAGCGAGTTTATTTCGATATGTTTAATAAAGATGTCGTTAGGTGATTTGTTAAGACTTCTGTTGTGTTTGTCTTTGTTCGTCGTAAACTTATTTGAGTTCGTTCTATCGTCGTGTGAGCTATTTGACCAGAGTTGAATACTCTGTTTCACCCATGTGGTGAGATTAAAGGTTTTTCGGATTGGGTAGGCATACAAAGAGTAATGTACGGAAATATTAGGAGTTCGGTCCAATCTTCAATATTATTTGAAGTTACAATCTTCTGGAGAATTTCGAAAAACAAGAGCTTCAGCTACTGCATGTCTTTCTCCTCAAGCAACTGACGAAGAATGGACACTAATGATTTTAGGCTTCCCAAACTATCAATAAGTTTTGAATCGATAATCTCCCCAACAGGAGCGTTATCATTTGAGTTCAAGTCTTCATTGTTTGAAATACTGAAGAAGAAATGCTGAAATTGAAGAATGTCTCATATTAAACTCAAATGCTCTCTTTTCGTTAGGACATTCGCTGTTATGAATCGTCAATCCTCTTGAGTTGACGAAATATTTATTACATTTGGAGCAGAGGACATCTCTGGAATTAAAACAAGTTCCATTAGGTATACAAGATATATGTTTAGATTGATTGATGATTGTATCTTCATTGTTGGAATATTTAAACTTGGGCTTGAATGAGAGAGATAATAATTGAATTCAAGGTTAAACAACAAGATAAAACTTGAGATCCAAACTGCCACCGGGATATGAGATGCCACCGAAAATCGAAGCTGGATCTCCCTCAATTCCAATTATATACCCAGAAACATTGACGTACTTACGCAAGGATCAACATGGGTCATGTTCCAGAGCGACAAATATTCTCCGACTTTTTTTTTTTTTTTTTTTAATATTTTAGTTCAGAAAATTTCAGTACTTTATTATTGCATGCACATATGACTATGTCACGGGATTTTCACATTTGTAAACTTCGCATGCTTGGTAGCGTTCTCAGCCTTAAACCTATCCTAGATAACTTGAAAATTGACTATGCTTTACTTAATAGTATTTAATAATTATTTATTAGAATCATGTTCTGAGATTTAAAATATTTTGTTGTTAGTAGCCTACGTTCGTTGGTTTGTTATTCCATACGATAACTCTCAAACAAAACTGAATTGTTTAACTCTATTTTTTGCATTGATAGCTAGAGAGTCAATCCATTCTAAATGATTAAACATGTGCCGCTTGACCGTCTCCAGAATGTTTATCCTATATCAGGGTAGTTCAAAACTACAATTAATTATTTTTTACAACATCCCATGCGACGCAGCGGCTGCCGCCATTTTGCGTTTTTTATTTCGATTTTAGGCGTTTACGTTGTTTTGAATATCTCAGCATGTATTTGTCTTACCATATTGAAAATTGCTGAACATCTCCAACTCGTCCAGAGCTAAAACTTTGATCTCTTAATATTTTTGCTTAAAACCACTTGAAGGG
Source organism: Thermobia domestica (assembly GCF_964235325.1). NCBI lineage: Eukaryota > Metazoa > Arthropoda > Insecta > Zygentoma > Lepismatidae > Thermobia > Thermobia domestica. Next base: position 125,559,270 of record NC_137464.1, on the reverse strand, counting down.
GGTGGAATTAGGGCCTAAAGTAGCAACATTTTTGGAAATTGAAGACATGTTTGGGAAGAGGAAGCAACAGACGTAGAGATATGAATTTGTGTGTGCATATATTCCGGGGTCATAAGTTAATACACAAAAAATTACCGACGTGTAGCTGCTCAAAAGGCCTGGAAAAAATTCGTAAAGTTGGGGAATTATGCCAATTCCGCATATTTCACTGTCCAATATCTGCAATGGGCCTGGATAAAAAAAATCCGAAATTTGGGAATAGTTAGTCCTTTAGCATACCAGACACAACAAAGCGCGTTTTGTGTTTTTGAGCAGAAGGGGATCAATATATTAAGGTATGACGTCATACTCTAGGAGGTGTTTTGTTCACAAATTCAACTAAAAATTCGTTGTTGTAAAGTAAAATAAACTAGGATGAATGGTTAGTCCTGTGAAGGCTCGTTTCTTTTCTCTACTTGTAACACTGTCTTGTCACACCTACAACAGCACTGGTGAAGAATGCCACTCTCAGCAGAAGGCAAGGAAAGTCAAAATGCACACTCGACAAAAAAAAAAAAAAAAAAAAAAAAAATCCGTAAGTACTGATTGCTCTTGCTGGTTGTTATATCAATAATATTCAATCGTGTTTATTCTTGTTTTAACTGTCAACTCATGCAGGAGACTGTTGTCCTTTCGTTTGATCTATATTCCCAAATCAGTGAACACTTACTCGCCTAAACACTGATTACGGAATATAGATCAAACGAAAGGAAAACAGTCTTCTGCATAAGTTGACAGTTAAAACAAGAATAAACATTAGCTGTGGGTGTGATAAGACAGTGTACAACTAGAGAAAAGAAACGAGCTTGAGAGTCATGATAGGACTAACCATTCACTCTACTTTATTTTACATCACAACAACGAATTTTCAGCTGGACTACGTGCACACACAAATTCATACCTCTACGTCTGTTGCTTCCTCCTCCCAAACATGTCTTCAATTTCCAAAAGTGTTGCTACTTTAGGCCCTGATTTCACCGCCTTCAAGTGGTTTCAGGCAAAAATGTTAAGAGAACAAAGTTTTAGCTCTAGACGAGTTGGAGACGTCCAGCAATTTTCAATTTGGTAGGACAAATACATGCTGAGATATTTAAAACAACGTAAACGCCTAAAATGAAAAAAAAAAGCTAAATGGCGGCAGCCGCTGCGTCGCCATTGGATGTTGCAAAAACAATTAATTGTGGTTTTGAAGTACCCTGATATAGGATAAACATTCATGAAAAAAAATAGATTTTGAAAAGGTCGAGCGGCCATTTTTTCTTATTTTCTCGATCACTTTGCATGGATTGACTAGAGTGATTATCTCGGCCGAGTTTGTTAATGGAATAAATCCATTAGCTGATAACGGAGACTTTAATGTGGCTCTTTATAGCCTACATCTCATACATGTCAGTAAATTTTTGAACTGTGTATTTCCCAATAAATATCTAGAGAAATTGTCTCAAACGAGTTCATTAATGGAGTCAATTCATTAATATATTAAGAAATAACGGCAATATTAGCGGTAGTTATCTATAGATCATATCCTATATTTGCACGCGAATCTCTTAATTCGATTCTTTTGCAACAAATAGCTAGAGTAATTATTTCGACCAAGTTCGTTAATGGAGTGAATCCGAAAACGTATTAACGGATAAGGGGGATTTTAACTGTGGCTATCTATAGTCCATATACACGTAAGTGAATTTTCGAATTGTTTTTTTTTTTTTTTTTTTTTGCAATAAATAGCTAGAGCAATTACCTCGAGCGATTTCATTAATGGAGCAAATCCGTTAAGGTATTAAGAGATAAATGTGTCTTTAACAGGTAGTTAACTATAGCCCATATCGCATACATGTAAAATAAATTTTGAATTCTAATTATTGTAACACATAGGCCTATCTAAAGTAATTACCTCCACCTAATTTGTTAATGAAGTCAATCCGTCAACATTATTAACGGATAACAACGTCTTTAACGGTGGCTTCTATAGTCCATATTCCATATATGTAAGCAATTGTTTTAAATAAATCTGATTTTTGCAGCAGATATCTAAAGCTATTATCTCTGTCGAGTTCGTTAATGGAGTAAATTTGCTAACGGATAATAACGCTATCTATTAGCAATATCCTAAGTATGTAAGTGAAGTTTAGAACTGTTTTTGCAACAGATAGGTACAATAATTACCTCGATCGATTTCGTTAATAGAGTCAATCCATTAATGTTTTAACAGATAACGGAGACTTTAACAATGGTTATCTATAGCCTTTATCCTGTACATGCATGCGAATTTTTAAATTCCGTTTTTTTTAATAAATTGTTAGACCGATTATCTCAAACGAGTTCCTTATTGGAGTCAATTCGTTGACGTATTAACGGATAACGCAGATTTTAACAGTAAATATTTACAGCCTGTATCGCATATCTGTAAGTGAATTTTTTGAATTCTGTACTTGCAAAGAATAAAGTGATTGTATTTGCCAAGTTCATTAGTGTAGTCAATTCGTTAGCATATAAACGGATAACAGAAACTTTAACGGGATGTATGTATACTTCCTATCTCATACATATATGTGAATTTTTAAATTAATCTTGCAACAGATAGCTCGAACGGTTACAATCGACGAAGTCGTTAATTAAATCAAGCTGTTAACATCTAAATGGTTTTAATCTCTAGTTCATATTCTATACATGTAAACTTTTTTAACTATGTGTTTTTCTGCAACAGGTAGCTGGAGCGATTATTTCGAACGAGTTTATTAACGCAGTCGATAACGTAATGTATTAACGAATAACGGTCGCTATTTGTATCCTAGCCTATATGTAAGCGAATTTTTGAATTCGCAATTGATAATTAGAACGATTGTTTCGGCTGAGTTCGTTAATGTAATACATCCGTTACATATTAACGGATAACCGTGGTTATCGATAGCCCATATCTCATAAATATAAGCGAATTTTTTATTCTGTTTTTGGCAACAGATAGCTAGAGCAGTTATCTCGGTCAAATTTATTAATGAAGTCAATGCGTTAACGTATTAAGGAATAATGGATATTTTAACGGTGGCTATCTATAGCTCATATTCCATACATCTAGGCGAAACTTTGAATTCAGTTCTTTGCAACAGATAGAGCGATTATCAGTGTCGAGTTAGTTGATGAAATCAATCCGTTTACATCTTAATGATTAGAGTTGACCGACGCTGTCCATCTATCTCTCATACATGGAAATAGTTCTCATGATTCTCTTTACTGTCCTTACCACAGCTTATTTGAATCAAAATGTAACACTCACATATTTATCTTTAACGTCACATGTTTGCTTTCACAATAATATTACAGAGGTAAATCAGTTTACAATTTTATTTAAGAATATTTATTCGTTCCCTAAATATTTGAAAAAGTAAACATATGCCAAGTGTTATTAAGTTCTGAAATTGTAAAGTGGATGAAGAAAGTATTTTAGTTTTCCCTTCTTAAATCATAATTTGTATGTGAAGGTCGCAAAGAATGTATCGAAAATGTACAGCGGAATTGTCTCGCCCTTCAAGCGTAAAGCTACATGTATCAGTCTTTTCCGCGGCAACCAAGTCCTACCTTTCACCTTTATCGTTTGAGCAAGTAAAACCAAGGAAAGCTGAGGGGTTCGCGCCCCACCCATCGATCAAAATCCTTTCCTCTTCCACCAGCTGCTAGGAAAGTACGTTAAAAAAAAAAAATGTTCCTTCAGTCAAGGTTATCATGAGATTACGTGATACATAAAGGCAGGCGTTTAAACGGTCTCTCTGTGAGACAAGCTAACGATGGAAAGGTGGGTAACAACCAGCATTGTGACTTACGGTATATTCCCAAATCTGTTATGAACATCAATCAGGACTGCATACTCCATATTGAAATAACTAAAACTTTTTTTTAGGTAGTTCCTCATTTCTATATGGGAATAAATGTAAGTATTATTTTTTATGAATAGACCTAAATGTCCATGAATATTTTTTATTAATTATCATTCTTCCTATTTATTGGGAAGACATGCAACTTCGTGACTACATTACAGACCCGCCCTGGAAATTTGATTAACTTTCCGAATTACCTACAGCTTTCAAAGTTTGTCAACTCAGCCGCAAGCACGAGAAAATTATGAGTATTTGATTTGTGTTGAACTTATATTATTATTCTTGAGCCTGGCTAGTCTCATCAATTACCATCACACTGTGTCAAGATCAGCCATGTTGCAAACTCTCTACACCGATATTTATTGATTTGGGGGAGTACATTTTTATAATAGCGCAGTACGGCAAAAATGTTAGGTTCCCTGGCCAGCAGGGAACTCCTTTTCTAAAATATTGTGGTGGTGAGTCTATGCTGAATGTTGCGGATAATGGATAATTGCAAAATGCTAACTTTTGGCTACTGATATCATTCACAAAATCATTATGTGATATTCATTACCGCAAACTAGAAAGCAAAATTTGCATAGCGTTGACACTATGACGCTACAGAATGAGGCTCAAAATCGAAATGAAATTTTTGAGTGTTGCAAAGTGATAAGCGAAGAACTGTTGATTTGTTTCAGGAAGAGGGTATTCTTGTATGAAAAAAAAAAACGTCAGCAAGAGAAGTGGCTCTAGAGGGAAGTCACGTTGGTAAAGGTTTTATCGTTACAAGCTGCAACACGTGAACTCCACAGAAGTATGACGGCGCTTCGGTTACGTGGCTCCAATGCTCAATCGTAGAGTGTTTACATCCGGTACGTGGATGCTCTAGTTCGATTTCGGCTCCAATTAAATGAGTTTTCTGGTGGACAAACATCGTGTGTATAAGTTTTCTCCACGTACGCCAGATTTACCCCACTTTCCTAATCTCAGCAATATTAGCCATCTCCTCACTATCCCCTTAATATCAGTGCATAATCATGGGACGTTAAAGTAAAAAGAGCTCAAAAATGGAATTAACCACCATTTCTTCATTATTATGTATATTTTGTGTATTACTATTATTATTATTGTTATTATTATTATTACCCTACTACTACTACTACTACTACTACTACAACTATTAATAATAATAATAATAATAATAATAATAATAATAATAATAATAATAATAATAATAATAATAATAATAATAATAATAATAATAATAATAATGTCAACGTGTTATCAAGATCAGTGATAGCCCAACCATTTAAACCAATATACGTTACTGAATTTAAAAAAAGCGTTGTTTTCTTGCTTCTATGTGCTCTGTCCCATTAGTTATTTTAATTTGTTAATCTGTACTTTGATATTTTAAAGTTAAGTCCTAACTCGTGTCAGAGAACATACTGATTCTGAGTAATTAAAAAAAAAAAAAACATCAAAATCTGTTTTTGTACAAGCTAACAGCAAAGGTTTTACGGTTGAGGGTATACAGAATACCAAGCATCTTCCTCTGAATTTTTCATCTTTCTTACTCATTTCTTGAAATTAAAAGTGTAAAAACGTATTTTAATTTCTATTAAAGAACGTAGTATAATATGTCGGAGATAATTAATCATACAAAGACAATAGCATTTGATAATATATACATATAAGAAATGAGAAAGAAAATTCAACGACGTAAGTACTTTCTTCGTGAAAGTCGGTTATTTAAATATCTACAATAACTCTTCATTATGAAGACATCTTTGGCCGTTACTTAACCTGGAAAAATTATTTTTTGAAAGACATTGTAAAATGAAAAGAAAAAGTTGCCTGGAAACTCGTAACGAAAAGATAGAATACGACAGAGTGTAACTTTTAAACTTGGTCTAATTAGTTGGAGCAAAATTGGTTCGTTAAAACTTGGTACTTTGAGCCCAAGAGCTATCAATTTCTCTTTTATTCTTATTCTCTTTCTTCTTTACTCCCTTTTGCCCCTCCTTCTATGTGAAATCAGCGAATTGCAATGGCTCAATTTAGTTTTTCTTGAAGACTTTGCTCCGTTATATCTATAGAGCGAGAGAAAGGCAACTTAGCAAATTCCTTTTGACTCATGCGTTTGTTTCCCGTGTAGATCGATCAGATTAGTAAATTGCTTAGTAGGGAAAATGGCTCTCTGTGAATCTGCTCAACTTTCTTTTTAACGACAATACATATATTTTGTAGATGAAAATGAGTGTTAAAAATATATATCTACTGTACCAAGGAAAATTTGCATCCAGTTTAATAATTCAATTACTTAGAATAACAATTGAATATTTAACATAAGTTAAAAAACTTATTGAAAGAACTGGTTAGAGCATATACTTATCTGTTTAACCTTTCAATGTAAAAAAAAAAAGAAAAAGAAAAGAAAAGAAAAGAAAAGAAAAAGAAAAGGTCTGCAAGCAAATATTGTTAGACTCATTACGAAAGAAATAATATCTCAAAATATAATTTTGGATTAAAGTAGTGAAAGAAGATGCATTTAAATGCTAAATCAAGAATGAAATTATCTTTTCCAGTTCAAAAATATAAATGAGTTAAAGATGTAAAAAAGTCTAGTTGTTTGTTAAAGAAGATGAGCTTTTTATTTATTATTTTAACGGATCTTCAATTAAGTTTCACTTCTTAGTTTCATCAATTAGTTCATTAATCACTTGGTCGAAAACATGTAACAACTTTTTAAGACCCGCCATCCTGAGTAGGATTTTTCCTGAGTTTTCCTCAGTCACCTCAGGCAAAAGCCTGAATAGTACTTGACACACATATTCCAGGCAATTCTTTCCTTCCCCACTCCCCAGATAATATCCTCGTCAAGGGACTCATTCTTCATACGTGACGAGCTTAAGACTATAGATGTTAGTAATTCCCCAAAAGATGTATAAATAAATAAAGGCAATAACTTAATTATTTTATCACTTTTTTTTATTTCTTATAGTTCTAGTTTGCTCAGAAGAGAAAACTATAACATAATCTGTAATTATTAACATCAAAATCTATATAAATAAAACTGAAAGTGACTACGTTTGTGACTAAATAAGTCTTGAACCACACGGCCGATCTCAATCATTTTCAACATAGATGCAGTTCGGGCTTTGGATGCTTTTTATCATTTCACTTTGACGATGCAATTTAGTCATGGGGAAGGGGGATATATAAAATCATTCTAAATGAGTCGATTTTAATGCTGAATCCATAGCTTTTGGGGTCGCTGAAATGAACAGTGATACTTCCGATGCCATTTAAATCCAAATCTAAATTCAGAGCCCTTCTGTAATAATAAAAAAGTGATTGATTAAAGAAATATGTTACTAATTTTTCATAACGAGTAATTGACACTAGTTTTATATAATTTCAAGAATAACGTACTCTTGAAAGTTGTTTAATCTGATTTAAGGAGTTCGTCCCACCAATTTAAGAATTCTAGATTTTCCTTCCAATCTCGTACAAAAACCTCTGTCTTTCCACCCTTAATCCGAAGAAAAATATTATTTACTATTTATTTCATATTTTATATTTATTTACTTATTTATCCCATGGAAAGACGCAACTAGGGTGGAAACGTCTCAGAGCACACATTTATTTATCTCCTATGTAAGTTTACAATAGTTTAAAATGTTGTAAATTGTATAGGCCATTAGCTTGCTATCTGACAATGCCTTGTGAATATATCATTTTCCCTACATTTTGTACGTGTATTAATAAAATACAGTATTAAAATTAACGTTTGTTATAAAATTAAGTATTCTGGTTGCAACGTCTCTTAACTTCATCAAATTTAAGGAATATAAGAAACCAGGAATAATTGCGGTCATTCGACATAAAATAAAGGAATCGTATTGAAAAAGAAACACCTGGAAACTAAGTAGTTTTATAAAGCTTGTGTTGGAGAAAAAATGTAAAGTCTGTAGTTAAAATTTTATTATCATTATTGGCATTAATACATGTGATGTTTAATGTAAGCGATTTGAGAAGGAAAGTGCAATTAAGTAAAGCACCTTGCACACTTGCAGCTACTTTTCTTTAATTAAAAGTTTCAAAATTTTACAGGTCATCAGTACGCGAGTTGCCTAATCAAAACCTGACTTATTATTATTATTCATCTATTTCCAAGAAAGAAAAAAATCTAACAAATCTAAAGAGAAAGGTTTTTCACTTATTCTACATTCAGTGGCTTAAAGGACTACGCATATGCTGTGTTATAGGAGATTCTGTGCAAGTATGAGCTTCCAAAAATGTCAACATAATATTACATAGGCCTATAATTCATGTCAGAAATTATGAGGTATACCAAAAAATCTCATGGTAAGGTTATCTTTTAGTATATCATGAGATTAAGGGCTGAAATTATATATACAAAACTATAAACAGTATTTAAATAATAACATTTTCAATCATGAACTTTAAATAGTTTGTTAGAAAATTAATTTTGTAATATTTATCTATATTCTTGTTATTTTTTATTATTTTTAAAATCTATTACAATAGTAAACTTGTAAAAAAATGTTCAGGTCTTCTGTAATAGGAGAATATATTCTCTGTTGAAGACAATAAATAACTAACTAAATAAATAAATAAATAAATAAATAAACATATAAAAAGTATAACATGTAAACAGGATACAAGTATTTTTCTTTAAAAATGGCGATGAAATAAAAAAAAAGCTACCAGAAAAAATGATCACATCTCGTAAGTAAAGGGTCAGTTTTACATAATTTAGTACTAGGCTAGTCGACAAAGCGTTACCCCCCACAGTGAACGCGGCCTAAGTGGCTATACGGTAATTTTAGTTTCACCAAAGTTGTAAATCATACTATGAGCCAGTCAGGGTTTCCAGGTCTTTTCTTTTCATTTCCCGCGCCAGAAGTGGTAGACCTGGATTCGATTCTAGGCAGGAGGTTATGTGGTTAGGGTCCCACGTTGAGCTGTAGTTCACGTCTGATGTAGCCTCGCTGATATAGTCGAAAGAGACGAAGCAAGAGGCATTTTTTAAAAGATATCCTCTGTATCGAAAACAAATATTAGACCACAATCAATAAATTCCATTTACACTACTTTATACTTTACTAGCTATGCACGTGCCTTTGGAGAATGGGGTTCCGGGAAATTCGAATCCTGTGGGAAATCATTGAAAAGTTTCAGCGCATAAAGGTAGTTTAGATTCCACCTTAAACTGTAGGTTTACATCTTGTATAGCTTCGGTGCTGAAAGGACCGCTAAATTCCAAGCCACCAAGTATAAAATTTACATCATGATATTTTTAACCAATTCTCTGGTTTAATCTTTTAATTTTTTTTTCCTTTCATGATTTTGGCTTCTTCTGAAATTCCTACTCTCTACCAATTTTAGCACCTTATTTTCAGTTTCAGAACAAAGTTGATAAAACACGAGCAGTTACAGTTAAAATAAATAAATAAAATAAAATAAACATATCTTTCCCAGGAATATTTCTAAGCTGCATGGAAAGAAATGTCTGGAAACTGAAACATTATGTGTTTGTTTTACAAAACTAAGTTTCGAAATAATTTGGCAACGTAGTTTTTCGGTCATTTCAAAGACTGGAAAGAGAATAAGATGTATTGAATCCCAATTTAAAATTATGGTCTTTGCTGTTTAAAACATTTTCGATATACCTAAGTACCAAACTATTAGAGGTGGCATTTTCCGCCTTTCTACTGTGCACACATCTATGGCTTAGACCATCTAAGGGCAATTGTTCCATCATCCACCCCATAAAATAACGCATAGGCGACCCTGGCCCTTTCGGACTGTTGCGCCTTAAGGTTTGGTATATATTAGGTATATTGGAAGTTGGCACAACTTTAACAAAGTATTTATTATTATTATTATTATTATTATTATTATTATTATTATTATTATTATTATTATTATTATTATTATTATTATTATTATTATTACTATTCATAGTGAACATCAATTTGGCTCGATGTAGCTCTACTTAACAGTATTAAATGAAATCATAAAATAAGAATATTCTTACCTTCTTCATTCTGAGAATTCCGTTCCATTCCCTCCCAGTCTGGAACAAATATCGCAGCCACTTCTCTCCACATTTTTATTTTTAAATCACGATTCATGTAGTTCGGATCTCTTAAATCATATAGGCATGGCCTATTTTGTATTTCGATTATAAACGCCTCTGTGTTAAACACACTAACCATGACTGGATATGTACACAGGACACGTTTTCAAACACAACTGAAAATTTCTCTTTGTGATTACACTTGTGGTTATCTGTTTGGGGGTGGAGTTCGAGCTTTTGAGATAGAGGCTCAAATTCAAGTTATTTCGTTGTTTCATCTTTTGCCTAAAGCCAAATATTTTGCTTATAGATTACCATGGCACCAGCAAACTGTCAATCAAGTGTATCACGAGAAATCACCCTATTGTGTTACATAGATTTTTCTGTGATTAGCTAATTTTTCGGAATTTCCTTCTATTTTTGTGAATTTTCTTTTGTTATACACACACATACATTATAATAGCAGAGTTCCAATCTCTGCACAAAGTGTCTTCCAAGCAGCTGTTTCTTGCTACAATCCCCTTGCCTGGCAACACGTCTTTCCTTTCTGTCATTCCTTTTGAAATCTTTTAAACAGCAGGCGGTCTATTGTTCCGACCCGCACCAAATACGCTGGAGCCGGCGTTTTCTCAGCAATTTTATTGCTTTCGCGTTCATGTTTAGCCGCTCAGATTTAAATACATGGTCAGCGTATTTCAAACTTACGCATGAGCAATAAATGCGCTTTGCGATCGCTACAAATAGCCGGGGTCTTAGTCTTACATCCCAAATATATACAATAATTTTTATGTAAACAAAAATGTAACAAATGGAGTGTGAAACACCCCGCGCGTGTTTTTAAGTCCTAAAATTTAGCGCGTGTGCATGAGGGTTTTAAGCAGATACGTACCTGGTCTTCTTCTATTTTTAATCTATTTAAATCAGTTTTAAAGAGACCATGACCAGAAAGTGTTTCCATGGTCTTCCTGTTCCGGTGACAATTCTAGTGTTTGTATCGTCAGCATGTATTCCTGAAATTTTTGTCCTTTAGTTGCTGTCTCCCATTCCTGTTGTAATTCCCTTACTATAATATTGTCCAATTCTATCTCTTCGTTTGGAATCTGCCCCAATATTTCTAGAACTTTTTTTTATCTCTCTATGATTTATGCACACTTTGATTATATGTCAAAGGATCTGGAAGTGTATCGGCTCTTTCTGAGTTAGTATAGTATGTAAAGCTTCGGTTGAAACTGTTTCAATTACATTCAGAGCTCTAATGAGTACTCCTCGTGCACGATTCATAGTTAACCTGTTATACAAAATGCTTGCACAATAACTTATAACTGGCATAATTGTTATTTAGTTGTATAGCTGTAGCATCTTCTTTGGTATTTCGTAATTTCTTCTTGCATTGGTGAGTAATTTGCTCTTGTTCGTGATTTTTCTTTATGCGCTTTGAGTAATTTTCATTTATTGATACTTCTACGTGCTTAAACTCTCTTATTCTGGGGGGCGGTGGCTCAGTGGTAGAGCGCTCACCTTCGGTGATTGGGGTCCCTGGTTCGATCCCAGCTCACGCCGTGTGGACCTTGTGGTGGACAAACACCGTGCTCATTGGCTTTCTCGGGATTATCCCGTTTCCTCATACTTTCTTCATTCCACCATTTCACTCATCTCTCATCATCACCGTCTCCTTTAGCCTAACCGGCATAATCGTGGTACGTAAAACTTAAATATTTCATTTAATTTTTTTCTCTTATTTTTTTATTTTCTTATTTAGTACTTTTAGATGGGAGCTCTTCGCATTTTCTGTTGAAATATTGCAAACCTTGTTTTGGTTCCTGAGAAAGTTAAATTATTTGCTTGACACCATTTTTGTAATTCGTGAAAGAATTGCCTCTTCTTTCTATCTAGATTCCGATAATACTATTGCTATTTCATCAGTATATCCCACCACTTCTTATGCTTCTTGTAATTGGTCTAAATATTTCAAACATAGCTGTATTATTATGTTCCACCTTGTGGGTGAACATATTGATTTTTGCGGGCATCCTCTTGTAGTATGTATTGTAATATCTTTATTTGACAATAATCCAGCATTAGTTCGCATGAGTTTAGTATCCCGATTTCTTTAAACTGTTTAAATAATAATGACAACTACCGTAAGTTGTTGAATGCTCCACTTATGTCGACGCATAGTACCACTTAATATTTCAATTTTCGGTTAAGTCTAGTAGTCTCCTCATTGATGTTTCAGTGCTTCTTCTTTTCCGAAAGCCGTGAAGTAGCTTGTCATTTTCTGTGCTTCTGTGTTTATTTATTATTTTGATTAATACTCTTTCCAGAAGTTTTCCAGTAGTGTTTAAGAAGTAAATTGTCCCGTAAAATTTTGGGTAGTCATTTATCATAATTCTTCTTGATTATTATTAAGCTGGAGTTTTCCCAGTTCCTCCGTACCCTTTTCTGGTTCAAGTACAGGTCAAACAAAGTTGACAAATATGGTGTCCATATTTCGATTTGTTTCTTGTATATTTTTGATTTTATATTATCAGTCCCGGTGGCTTTCTTGTTTTTCAAAATGTTTGTGTATGATTTTCTCTCTTTCTACTAAAATTTCGTCATTTTTTGGTGTTGTTTGCATTTCTCTTCTTGTGCTTTAAAGTTCCTCATTGTTATTTGCTGGGTTGTCAGAAGGTAAAGAGTTCTATCATTAGGTAAGTTATTGTATTTTCACAACCGTATGTTCTCTATTGTCCATTTTTGATTGTGGAAAATATCGTTGGTTTCTAAACACGTTGACTTATAATTTTGTAAGGCTCTCCCGATACGCATAAGTTTATGTTTTCCTTTAGAAACACTTTCCAGTTCTTTTTTTTTAAAATCTTTTAGCTTTTCTTTATATTTAATGTTACCTGTCTATATCTTTCTAATCTTCGTTTGAGTTCAGTATTCCACGTAGCTTCATATAATTTTCGCGATTTCCTAGTTTTGTTTTTGAGGTTTTGCAGCTCCCAAATCTGTTTCTTTTTTTGTGATACGTTTTGGTTTCTGTCGAATTTTTATTGCGTTTCTTATTTTTTTCTATTTTTTCAACAGTTCGCCCACGTTCCTATTTCCACCTATTTCTGACAAGTTTATATTTTCACAAAAATTATCAAATTTATTCTTCTCGTATTGTAAATTAGTGTATTGTATTATCTTCCAAATCTATTGTGTCGTTTATGTTTCTTTTGTTGATTTTGAATATGACTATGTTGTGATGACTTAAGGGTTGCTGTATCTACACTCTCCAACTCCTTATTTTATTACTCAATTCTAATCCTGATAACATTTATGACATCTATATTGGATTTCATACTTTGTGTATTTCTAAAAGTTGGCGAGTATACTTCGTTTGTCTCTACTAATTCGTTTTGTGATACCTTGAGATGAGAACAAGGTATCACAATATATGGTTTAGATTTAAGAATATAAAAGTGAACTAAAAATAAAGGTTTCAAGATGGCAGCCATCAATATCAGATGTGATAGAAGTGTTTTCCCTCCACTTGTACTACTAACCTATAGTGTTACGTTTGCAATTCTTTTAAAATTCTGCCTATTATTTGGGTATTTTCTCACTTTTGGACCACCTAACACTACTATTATTTATTATTTAGATGAAATATCCAAGGTCGCCCTCATACATTACGAAATATCTGCACCACAAAAGCTTTACATTATCCTCTTATAAATCATCATTGTTTCTGTTTTCTTCTTCTAAGCAAACTGATGTGAGATGTTGTTATACTGTTACACTTTACGAGACGTACATGTCTATGGGATCAACTGACATTTTTCTTTGACCTGTAGACTCCATACACGTATTTTCTTTAGCACTAAAATGACGTTGGAAGTGAATTCTTTATTGTCAAGCTGTTCTAGTGTCACTTTTGATACCGTTTCAAGCATAAAGAGACATTTTCGGTTTGAAAAGAAAATGTCTTACTCTGTGCCGAACATTCAAATCTAAATCTATATTTAATACATTCTTATTAAATAATCTATTATGAAAGTTAAGAAATTCTCATTTAAGAAATCATTGAGGATTTCGTTATCACAATATCAAATAGTTTGATGAAATGTTCTATCTTCAACTTCAGAAGACTTGGAATAATAGTGTCCTATACACGAGGCTTTGTTTTATTTTTGTTTTGTCATTCCTCTCTCGAAGTCACTTTTGGAGCAAAGGAGTTATTTTAAACAAAAATGTTTGAACCAAAATTTTCCTGCGTACATTCTAGATTAGGCTGAAACAAATAACCTAACATTTTGGGGGGGGGGGGTTAAATTGATTCCCGGTTTGTTATTGCAGATTAGAATATCATCATTAAAGTTGAGGCATACAATTTGGTATATCACGTTTTCGTTTCAACCCGCTGTACGCTGTAGGTTAAAATCGTGACTAATTAAAATATCTAATTGTTTACCATCAACAATGTATTTATTACGATCACGCAGTCGAACTTGTAAGGTTGTATGTATTCTTGGTACATCCGTTTGTTTGTTACCCCACAAACAGCTGTACTCCACAAACAAATGTCTGTTACGACAACTTTTGAACGTAAGCATTTTTTTTTAATTATGATTTTCTTTCTAGTAGATTGCTAGAGCTATTATCTCGACCGAGTTCGTTAAGGCCAGTTTGTTAATATCTTTACGGGTAAAATAGCAATTCATATCCCATTTAAAATCTCTAATAGTCCCTAGCTTTTATGCAATCAGCACACTAGTGAAGATATGTTGGTTGCCTATAATAAAATGACTTGAAAAAGTTACTATGCATATCATATATATGAATCGTGTAATCTTGTTTATTATCTATAGCAGAGTTTTTTAATTAGGGTCACGCTAGTGGGTGGTCTTATGAAATTGTAATGATAGTACAATCGCACGTCCATTACTCCACACGTTACTCGGGAACGAGAGCGAGTTTTAGGATTATATTTTATCATTTTTTTACAACAGATAGCTAGAGGACTGGGTTCGTTAATGGGGTCAGTCCGTTATCATCTTCACAGGTAATATTGATTTTAACGATGGTTATTCATATCCCATTCATTCATCAATATACACATTGCATATACCGTCAAAACATTTGAGAGCTACAGGTTGCGTAAACATCAAGGCAAAATATTGATATTCTTATTCCTTATTATAAACGCAAGTCCATTCAATTGCAAATGTCATTTTGGGTTATTCTCTCTACTTCTTTAGCAGAATATGTATATATATGAGTTTGCCCACTAACCACGTTAAACTTAATACCATAAATATGCAATTATTCAAGGAGTTCGTTATACACAACCCACCTTTATTGATTTAAATAATTAAGTGGGAGGCAAATTATAGCACAGTTAGCGGACAGGCAAGCGATAGCGCAGGTATTAGCGTGACTGATGAATATTAAAAATTAGCATGTCGCACAAAACGATACATTCGACTTGTGTTATTAGGATTAGGATGTATGAAAGACGACCCAAGTTACGGGTCTGATACGAATTGACTAGCTAAAAGCGTGATAACCTCAATTATAAGAAATCAGATTTGAAAAATATTCTCCATTACATATGTCAAGTATAAATTCCTGCTTAACAATTTAAACAAACGTTGAGCGTAAATACATAGGATTAATCACACTTCCAGAAAGTGCATGTGTTCTCTAGATGTTATACAAGATTCGATTATATGTCAGGAAGAATTCCAGCAACATTACTCTAAAATTATTCTAACATATTTTTAAGAGTGCACAGACGTTTCCCTTCCACATAATCTTTCTGTTACAACACTGAATGAAACACTACGCACTATGACGAAATTTTCAGGAAGGAAAAGGAATAAAGCCTGTTTAGGAAAATGTCAGCAATTTCACATAGTAAAAGAATAATAAAAGATTTGAAGTTGTTCACCAGTGAACTAAAATATATATTAATTGAGCAGAATTTCGAAAAAATTCTAACCCTGAAAGTGATTAAAATGATTTCTTTAAACTAATATTGAGGGTTTGAAGAACATCACCCAAAAATCGCCTAATTGAATAATGTACTGTAAGCACAAAGTTATAACTAAGTTAATTGTCTAGAAATGTTCATATTTTTCATACATTACTCTCATTATTTATGTTAGCACCAACTTCAAAATAAATACAATATTTTTTAAATGTAAATAAGATATAATGTTTTAATGCCAAACCTTACACTGATATTATGTAACAAAACTCCAAAAATTTTCGTTGTTTTCGAAACACTAACAATATATTACTTTCTCATAAAAAAATAGCCTTCATTATTCGTGGTGGAAGTTCCTTCATCTGAAAGTCAAGTATTCAAAATAGAGACGCACTTGTTGAAAATTGCCATCAGAAAGTTGTAATTATTAGACTAAACAAAAGAAAGAAAATTTAAACATTGTGTTCGTTAGTTCAAAAAACAACAAACATTCACTGCACCAGTAACTAAACTGTAATTGCCTCAAGTTCACGGTCCGCTTTCCACGCTACAAACTTCGGTACGTGAGGAGCAAAAAGAAAGCCGGGGAGACGAGAGAGGAGCTAGAATACATAAGTCTTCCTATTCCTACGCTTTTCGTTTCAAATATATTGCTGTACTGGAAAGCAAAGTAACACATTTTAAAAATACAAGCTACGCTATGAACTTCTGTGCTTACTTAAACAATTTTCTGAGTGTAGTTTGTTTAATGTCATGATTGATAAGAACAAATGTAATAGCAATATGCAACATACTACACAATACAAGATAACATTCTATAGTTATCATGTTGCCGAGAGTACAGAAATTTTCTTGTGGGAAATTGATTTTTTAGAAATGCTTCTCATTTATTTATTTATTTATTTATTTTACTTTTTCATTTAACTGATGAATAAATTAATATAAGTAATCTTATTCTATGTCCTGAAATTCTGTTCCGAAGGACAAGGACGACAATAAAATAGACTTTTATTGATTGATTTTTATTCCGTCGTTTTTCTTATCTTAAAATTAGGAAGCACAGACCTATCATTAAAGTTTGTTTCAAATCATTATTCAGGTTTACAGTGATGTGGATAGCGAGAGTTAAATCAAAACTTCAGCCCAAGTGCTCCACAAGCAAGCATCCTATTACTACAAGCCTTCCTTATACTTCTGATACTTCTGAACCTAGCATAGTTCCTTATTATCCCAGAATTTTCCAAGTAGTTTCTCCCTTCAATCCCCGTTATCAAATGCAGTGCTCCTGGTTTTACTGCATTTCTGGCTCTTGCGTCCAAGCTTTTGGCTCGCTGTACTCTATCATTTAAAATCGCACTTTATTAAAAGCTCAAACTGTTTATATAGAATGAGTCCAAAAGATGTACCCGATTTCAATGGTTATTTTTTGCTTTTAATAACATGTATGTAAACAGAGATTACACAAACTGATTGATCAGCTCAAAAAAAAATCTAACATATTATAAACGTTCAATATGCGATCCACCAGTTGCACGAACACATCTAGTCTATAATCAAGTTCCTGCCAAACTTTTCCTAGCCACAGTTGCAGTGATGCGCTAGCAACTCAACCGCAGTTGTAATTAGTGAGTGGCAGAACAAATATCTTAAATTTCCCACAGAGAAAATGCCGTTGAATTTGCACAACGGACTTAGTTGCATGAAAACCAATCACTCAGAACGTTCTGTGGCTTGTAGAAACATATTGCTCACTTCGACTAAATTGCCTCCTCGTGGACGTCTACGCAACTACTCCTCTGCAATAGAAAGAGAAAAAAAACTTTTTGGCATTATATTCCAGAGAAAAATTATATAGGCAAGAATAGCTCATTACTGTTCGAATAGGGGCCGCGGTGATTCAGTGGTAGAGCGTTCACCTCTGGTATCTGTTCCGGGTTCAAACCCTGCTCCCGCCAAGTGAATTTTGTGGTGGACAAACACCGTATGCGTGGGTTTCCTCGGGATTCTCCCGTTTCCTCCCACTTTCTTCATTTCATCATTTCATTCATTTCTCATAATCTCCAGTAGCCTAACCGGCATAATCGTGGGACGTAAAACTCAAAAATTTCATTTCATTTCATTTTTACTGTTCGAATAATAAATTAACGAAATCGTGAACATCATTTTGATTTACCCAGTATTTAACTTCTTTTTTGATTCCCCCACTAACCAACACGTGGTTATACAAATATTAACACTCAAATCTAAATACAGTTAAAGCACTTGATTTAATAATAAATAGCCAAGCACGTTGATGTCCATTATCAACGTCTGTGAAGTTGTCCCGCCCACCTAACGAATTTTTCTTTTTCTTATCTACATCGTTAGTTTACGTTAGTTTTGCTAAAATTATCGTTAGTTACGAAAAAATAAAATTTCTATTCAACAAATAAATGGGTAGGCCAACTTCACGGTTCCCTACCCACAAACGAATTTCAAAAGTTTTTTCCTATCACATCGTTACTTTATCGTTACTTTAAGTTAGTTTTGCTAAAACTATCGTTAGTTTCGCAAAAATAACGATTTTATTCTAGAAATAAAGTATCCCGCCAACTGTGAGTTAGCCCGCCCATATTGAATTCTCATAAAATTTCAACTCATATCGTTAGTTTATCGTTAGTTTACGTTAGTTTTGCGAAAATTAAGGTTTGTTTTGCAAAAATAACGATTGTATTCGAGAAATAAGGTTTCCCGCCAATTGTAAAGTTTCTCGTCCATAAAGAATTATCATAAATTTCCATATCACATCGTTAGTTTATCGTTAGTTTACGTTAGTTTTACTAAAACTATCGTTAATTACGCAAAAATTAAAATTTTATTGGAGAAATAATTGTGCAGGCCAACTTCACGGTTCCCCACCCATAAAGGGATTTCAAAAGTTTTCCATATTACATCGTTAGTTTATCGTTAGTTTTGCTAAAACTATCGTTAGTTTCGCAAAAAAAATAACAATTTTATTCTAGAAATAAAGTTTCCCACCAACTGTGAATTAGCCCGCCCATATTGGATTCTCATAAAATTCCAATTCATATCGTTAGTTTATAGTTAGTTTACGTTTAAAGGTACATAAACATAATTCTATGAATCTGAGGGGAAATATTTGTTCGAACACGATGTTCATGGGGGTATTCTGTTTTAAGTCGAAAAGTAACCATGAGCATCTCGAGTTCCGTCTTGGTAGGCATCCTGCACAAATCTTGAGTTATCTGAATACAATTGACGTGCTAATTAATTAATTTGAGCCTGATCACGTGGATTTTTAAAGTTACCAAATAATGACTATTTAACACCAAATCACGCATACCTCTGGCCTGATTAAAAATATTTTGCGTTATAAAAGTAACACTTAAATTACGGTGGTGGCTATCTTGAGTAAAAAAGTCTACAACCTGGTTATTACACTCACGCATTAAATCCTGAATTATAATAAGATGCTGATCTTCGTTCACTGAAAATTCATCTAGCTTCGACAGACCTTCTTTAAATGCACAATCTGAGGAGAGAGCGTTACATACAGAGGTTGTCCCTCATCATAACACCATACTATATTTTTCCAAGTTTCAGAATAGTATTTTATAAAAAAATACGATATTTCACATCCAGTAGGCTCAGCTATAATATATGTAAATGGATGTTGAATCTCTATATTTTCTAATACATTATAAAATAATTAAGAATATAATAAATTATTATTATTATTATTATTATTATTATTATTGCGATTTGATAATGTGAATACTTCCAGTGTAATTCGTTCCGATGATAGATTAGTACTAGTAGTGGAATGGAAGTGGCATCCTGTTTCAGACATGTTTGAGCATACTTTATTACATCTTTACGTAATTGAGAACAGGTAAATATGGCCTGCTGAATGCATGGCAGATGAAGATAGAGCCTTCTCCATGTATAAACAGAAAAATTATCTGTCAATTAGTATCATCATCTGATCAGTGAATAAAACACTGACGAATACCTTTAAGAGTATCTGACAAAAATACTCGCGCAAATATTTTATATAGACGAAGTATTTTAGCGCAAATATATGTATATTTTGTAAATAATAATACATATCTATAACATAAAGTTATCGGTTATCACTTTTTACGGTAATGAAATTAGAACACTATAACATAACAGCAACAATTTCCTGTGAAAACACCTTGAATTTTTGAACTATTCTTTAGGTGTTTAAATTATCTTGTTATCATCACTATAACCTTACCAAACTTAAATAAACTTTTATATACGTGCAACACGCGTTTATTGGGATCATTAACAATACTTCAAGATACATTTAAAAGACAGGCCATGTTATATTATTTCTGCTAATGCAAATATGACAAATAGAAGGAAAAACTAGTTAAGACATACTGAAGAACTGTTATTTACCAGTGATACGTTAGTTAGGCAATTAGTGTATTTGGTGCATGGGGTCCTTACTGTTTCGATCCCCGGGCTAGTAAGTTTGTCGTGGACAAGATCGTATCCGTGGGTTTTGTCAGAATACTCCGGCTTCCTCCCACATTTCATTTCACCAATTCTTCTATTATCATTGACTTACTTTAATCATTGGGCGCAATAGTTCATTGGTAGAGCGCTTCCTCTGGTGGGCCAAGTAAGTTTGTGGTGGACAAGATCATATCCGTGAGTTTTCCCTCTTCTTGCCACTTTTCATTCCACCAATTCTTCTATTATCATTGACTTGCTTCAATCATTGGGGCAGTGGCTCAATGGTAGAAAGCTTCATTCGGTGCATGGGGTCCTTACTGTTTCGATCCCCGGGCTAGTAAGTTTGAGGTGGACAAGATCGTATCCGTGGGTTTTGTCAGAGTACTCCGACTTCCTCCCACATTTCATTTCACCAATTCTTCTATTATCATTGACTTACTTTAATAATTGGGCGCAATGGTTTATTGGTAGAGCACTTCCTCTGGTAGGCCAAGTAAGTTTGTGGTGGACAAGATCGTATCCGTGAGTTTTCTCAGGGTACTCCCTCTTCTTATAATAATTCTTATAATAATAATAATTCTTATAATAAACTTATAATTGTAAATGTTTATAAGTTCAGTAATTTACCATGAATGCATTCAACTAGAAGTGTTTTTGTAACGAAGAAATAACAACATGAACTGTGAAATATCTTCACACAAACTGTCGAGAGTTGAGAGTCGACAAGCTTTACTTTTTTACCGATTACTTCGAAACCGCGGTAGCCAGAATTAGCCCAGGATAGGGGACTTATATTAAGAAAATGAAAATCTCAGGAAAATGCAGAAGTCTTTTAGTCTGAGAGAAAAAAGGAATGAAATCTCGAATTTCTAGTTCTGTTAGTCTTGTAGCTCTTAGTCCGTACCAAAGTACTGATAGAAATATGGCCAATGAATTATGACTTTTTTGTAGAACATTCCAGTTTAATATCACAGGAAATTCATCTTCCGGCTTGTTTGGTTGTGAAAAGTTATAGAGTGTATTGGTATACTATGTAAAGTGTGTGTACTGTCGCTGATTTGTGATAACAATCAGAAACAGAAGTAAAAAGTAAATTACAATAATAGTTTTTTTTGTTAATATTTGTATTCAAGGGGGAGACGGAATACCTAATTTTATTTTAACATTTGTTTTTCTTAAAATTTTTATTCGGGTTCACACCCTTCCCCCTCAACATTGAATACGGAAATGGAGAACTTATGTAGAATTTGATTGTTTATTCCAGTATATTTCAAGGATCACTTCTCGGACCTGGACCTGTGATATGTCGATGCATCGCTATCGTCGATATCTATATTATCAAATATCAACATTCGATATCGCGAATATATGGACATGAATATATCATTCTAAATTTTCGATATCGATATTCGGGGGCAGCGAGGTATAAGGGACCCTTATTATTATTATTATTATTATTATTATTATTATTATTATTATTATTATTATTATTATTATTATTATTATTATAACAATGGGGTTTACAACTAGGGTACCATTTCTTTATCTTGCATGGAAGGAGCGCAAGTCTGGTACGCCACTGGTGTCCCCTATTCTGTGTTTGTCTCTTTTTTGCTTCGTTTAGCTATTTGTTTTTGTGCTTTTAGGCTTTTATATGAAACCTTTATATTATATAACTCTTTTTATGAGTTTTTTTGGTGGGGAGGGGGGAAAGAGAGAAATGCTTTCTTCTTATATCTGTTTCTTACCATTCATCTTGTTTGAACTGCTTAAGTAAGTCATTTTGTAACTTTTGATGTCATCCAACTCTGTCACAATAATAAAATTGTCATTCTTAACAATTTGTTTTATTCTCTTCTTTGCAGTTTGCCACACTGATATATTTGTGACAAAATTGAGGTTTAGTCCAACGCCTTTCGAATTTGCAACCAACCCAACCGCCGAGCTTTTTGGGTTGCCTGCTATTGCAGGAAAAGGAGAAATGCCGGTGGTAATGCACTTTTGGAGTCGTGTATACATTGTTACTTGAATAATAGGGCTTTTTCCAGTTGAAAATCCAGTTTTTTCTGAATCGAAATTAATGCTATTTGTCCATGAATCTTGCCCGCGAAGAACAAGGTGAAGAAGCGTCAGAATACTAAGGCGAAAATATAGTTATCAATCAGAGCAAAGGAATTTTCGCGACGGAAAATATAAAGCGAATAAAGAATGTTAAAAACTGGATTAAACCGAATTTTAGCAGGATGGGCATCTCAGAGGGACCAAGGGGTCTAAATTGTTCTACCAAATATTCGATTGGCGGACAAATTCAGAAATTCCTATCCAATTACCGATCTATGTTTTATATTGAAATAAAAATGTATAATTTCAATAATCATCCAATTGAGGTGCCCATATACAGAAATTTACAATGAAATAATATATAAATAAAGAAATTATTCCCAGAAATATATATTTTTCCTAGTTATTATGAATCTCCTGTGTTAATTTTGATTTAGATAAGAAACGAATGGATTTATTATGTAAACGAAAATTATGTGTTAAAATTTTACAATACTACTACAGTACTATATACGTTCAAATAGTACTGGACCCCCCAAAAATTTATACTACCTTAACTATAATAGCATATTACACTGGGGATCTCATGCAGTTTTTCCAAAATGTTAACACTAAAGACCGCTAAGCGAGAGGTGAAATGACTCCAATTTGGGGTGAAAAGTCGCTAAAAATTTTTTTGGTGAAATCCGTTGTCTATAACCATTGTTTTAAAGTTGTGGATGTAAAATAAACAATATGTTCTACTTATATCTTTGTAAACAGGGAGCAACCAATCCTTGATTTCAGGGATCATTTCACATTGTTTCGGATACTTTTGTTCATATTTTGAAGTCAAAATAGTTCCGAAATAATTAACACTACAGTACTTACATTATGCAAATTTTTGAAAGAGAAAGGGCAGAATAATTAAAAGATCCCAAAGGACAAATACAACAAACATAACCTTTGCTTTTATTCAGGTATCTATAGCAAATCTCGTTGCTATCGGCAATGCTGTATTACTTGCGTTTCTTAACGGAAGCTCTGCGAACTAAAGAAATGAAATGAAATGAAATCTTTGAGTTTTACGTCCCACCGTTATGACGGCTGGGCTAAAGGAGACGGTAATGATGAGGAATGAATTAAATTATAGAATGAAGAAAGTAGGAGAAAGCGGGAGAACCCCAAGGAAATCCACGCGCACGGTGTTTGTCCACCACAAAATTTACTTGGCGGGGCGACTTAAAGAACATCAAGTTTGTAATTTTTCTCCGTTAAAGGGCAAGGGTAACAGATAACAATGCAGGATTGTTAGGGAGTGGGTACGCTGTATTCGCAAACTCTTCTTCACTTGCGCTGATTAAAACAAACAAAAAGATGAATGAAAAGAACATAAAAACTGTTTTGAACTAATAATACTTCTATACAGATTAACAGGTTGTTTGCAGCAAATAGTCGCTAAATTTGTAAGTAAGTAGCTAAATCGCCATTTAAAAAACACAAAAATTCGCCAATCAGAAAAATTACTTTTGTCACTATCCCCAGATTTAGCGACATTTCCCTCAAATTGGTAACACTGATCTCATGTGGCCTGCATCACATTTTACGTTGTAGTCCACATCTCATATACAATCGGTGCAGAAAAGGAACAATTAACAATCTCCAACCAAAGTCAATCTTAAAACACGTGATCATTACATTATAGAAAGCAATTAGAATTTTTCAACAAAGTTATATTATTTCCTTAAGAGGTCCCATCACTGCGAAATTATCGCTAATTGTACAGTAATTATGTGATATCTTCAGATAGATAAAAGATAATGAAAAATGGAACAAGAGCTCACTAGACAATATTGTTTTACATGGGATACCGTTATCACGACTCATTTATCTGCTTTCGATTTCCAGCCGTTTAGAAAATCGGCATTTATTTTCTCATTTCTAAATGGCTGCAAACGGAAAGCTATTAGATGACTGGTGATAACGATAACTCATACAAAATAATATTGTCTTGTTCCACATTTCGATTATCTTTTATCTATTTGAATATATCACATAATTACTGAAAAAATAGCGGCATTTTAATTTCGCCGCGATAGGGCCTCTTAAGATAATGTGATATTCTAAGGAATAATTTTAAATTTATAATGTTTAAAAATTTAAGTTATATTATTATAACATAAAACTTTAAAATTGCTAACTTCTTAAATTCCCATGGAGTTTATTATTATTATTATTATTATTATTATTATTATTAATAATAATAAAGAAGAATATGTCCAAGTCAGCTTTAATTTCTTGGAGTGACACGGAAGAATAGAGAAAATTTTGGGAGGCAGTTATCTTTTCGTATATCGAAAAGGGTAGTTTCACTTTACTTGACCTACATTGCAATACAACATGTCCGGGGGGCAATACAGTCGCAAGCAGACATTGTCACAAACGAGACGCTAATCTTCTTACCTCCCTTCTAGCGTTGTCACTGGTCCATAGTGTGAACAGACTTATGTATGCCTAATATTTGATAAAATTAAAGTATGAATTAAACACGGCAGTTTTAAAATTAACTGTTTGTTTAACATTTTAGGAATGTTATAGACCAATTAAAGAATAAAATTAATTTGCAGGAACATGAATACCATTCTCCAATTTGAGATGTTTCTATTAATCTTGACCTATGTTTAATACCAGTAAGATACAATTCTAAGAATTTCAACAAGAGTAATATATTTCTTATATATAGACGTAGTCATAGTACAAAAACATAATTTCGTACTCAATTTTATTATATTTCTCACATTTCAATATCATTTTCCCCTTACATTCGTATTCGTTTTTTCTCCTTTTTGCACTCTTGCCAAATCGATTTGTTTTACGATTCTAGATTTTTTATTTCTTTTTACAGGATATTCCTTTTTCCTATTACTGTCTTTCTCACCCATCTCCCCTTTCTGCTTCCAACATTTCATTACCATTTTATGTCTTTTTTACTATTGGGGGTTTGAAGTTGGAAGAAATATAGTAAAAATCAATCCCTTCTTAATGCATAATATAACAACAGCTTAATACATTACTTGAATATTACAATACTAGCTCTTTCAGGAAAAGGAAACTACGGAAATTCTGTTATGAATATCTCCACTCTCGTAGGATAAACAGAATTTTGCATTTAAATGTTGTTGCTGTAGTATCTGTAATCAACACTATATCATATCAATGTTTTATTACTTGACCTTAGGATCAGGTTTGACTCGAACTTTGTTGCTAATAATCTCTGTGTTCCTTGGTTTTCTTTAGGTGTGTTGCCAAATCTAACTGCTCCAATTGTTCATAATTAACAAATAGTTGGCCAAAATCCAAAATTCTGTTTTCCTCCTCAGATATAAAATAAATATTTTACTACCAAAGCCCAATTCCAATTCTTTCATACGCGTACAAAAGGGAACGTCCGTTTGTGATTCCTACCATCACTCCAAATTGTTTTTCGTATTATGTAGTACCCAATATAAAAAGTTAATCATCTCTTTAAAATTCAGACTCCAAGTAGGGAGTGCAAAATTTCACTATTACAAGATATGTCTTTTAAATGGACAAAAGACACGAAGCTTTTGTTCTCAGACATTTATTTGCTTAAATTAAATACGGCGAAATCGAAAATAGTTGGAGCGATTGAAATGTCAAATGACATGTTGTTTTCAAGGCTCAAAGTTAAACTGCAAGTTAGTCAAAGTAATCTTTAGATGCACCCATATATTTGTACAGCGGGGGACACTTCTAAATGGTACAGCCATATGGAGATTTACGGCTAAGGTGTACCATTTAGAAGTGTCCCCCGCTGTACCATCACTCAGGCAACGATTTGACTATGACGAAAGAAATCCGTGATGCGAAGAAGTCCTCAACCATAAATCGAACTGTCCCTTTAGTAAGGAAGTGCTTCCGTGCCACAAAGTGATCGAGAGGGTAGTCGGATACTCGGTGAGAGAAACGTAAGAATCCTATGGACTGAAGAAAGGGTTTCATGCTACTCTTAATGCAGAATCTGCGCCGTCACACGAGGATGTGCATTGTTATGCAATATGAAAGTATTATGTTTTGTTGCCTATTATTGGATACTTGCGGACTAGTTTGTCATACATTTTTAGAGAGCCCAGCTTTGTAACGATCCGCAGTGATGGTTCATCTTGAAGGAGAAGGATATGATGGATCACCTTCACCATAGGGCATCATACCAGAAACAACACCTTCTATAGCTGAAGAGGTGGACGTCGATCGCGATCCGCCCACTGTTCTGAGTGTTTTAGATTGCAGTATCAGATCCATTTTTCATTAGAAGTGGCAATTCAATACACGAAATCTTCCTGATTATTCCTTACACTCAGAGAATTGTACATCATCTTTCGATGGAGATCCTTGTTGGCGGTATCAATTCATCTCCAACGTGTTTATCTTACTGATTCCACGAAGCTGCCGAACGACATGGTGTAGTGTATGTCCAACTCATCTGCAACTGCAGAACATCTTTTCGAGGATCTGCTCAGAAGATTTTCCTAGAGAGCTAATCAGAACACGATGTTTATGGGTGCCCCCGGGGCACATTTTTCACTGCCATGGCGCCTACACGAAATTTCACAATTGAACTGCGTATCATGTGTTCATTCACCACTCCTGGCCCAAATCTAGTGTTGATGTTTCTCGTGGCTATATGTGCTGAATATCCTAGTAGAGGAAAGTTACCAGTACCGTTCCCCTATCCCTAATTCGGCATCCCAGTTTCCAGCGTAAACAGCCAAGTTTTGTGCTGGCTACATTGCTTACTATGGTTAAGAAAAGCCACTGACATTTGAAAGTAATCCTACACAGTGTAGGGGTGAGAATCAACAGACATCGCGATTTGAGTGACTTGAAAGTTTTGGTAATGTCACATAAATCTGAAGTTTAACGATAAAGAAGTATGGGTAGGTAATTTTTTTATTATAGTAGCTAATTAAGGGTCTACTAAGTAAGTAAATACGTGTTTAGTAATGCATTGTAAGCTTTAATTGCGTAAATTACTGATATTTTCTGAAATAAAGTCATGATACGTCATTATCTGGTCATGCATAATTTTCTTCAGTATATTTGGTAATTTTACGTAACTCACTGCTAGTAGTATACAAGAGTGCCAATTTAAGCTACCTTTTTTCAGACTCGTCAATATGATAGATTTCAGAGAAAACTTCATAGCTTCAACCACGTCAGGTTTATCAACTTTCTACGGAAAACTGGACATAAGAAACTTGTTTAACTTCTTATATTGAATACTTTAAAATGACAAATTCTAATTCTGCCAATTATACGGCTGAAAAACAAAATGGGATGCCGGATTTGGCTACTTTCCTCTATTAACTCGTAAAGGTTAATCACAACTATGCGTACTTCATGGTGTATTTTCACAGAACCCATCCATTCAACAACACATTGCTTCCTGAAAGACTATGTACCCCAACATATTTTATGGACATGATTTATGAATTGATACGCGTGATCTTGATCCAACTATTCGTTGCGTTACAGAGAATATAGTCCGATATCAAAGCACATATTTCGTGGGCTAGTAGTTTCCCGCTAGACACAATTGGATATTTCAATCAATCTAACCTAGTATATACCGAAGGTGCGTATTAAATGCGAGATTATTTTATGTCTTATTATATGTCTTTCGAACAATAGACATAAAGGCATGAACTTGAGATATGAGTGCTTTTTGCTCCGACAATAGGCCTATACATTCACTTCAGAAATTCAATATGAAGAATGCAGAGAAAGGATGCAGAAAGGTAAAGCACAAAAAGTGTCCGAGGTAAACGGCAAAGCATTTGCTATTGGTTTGTAATTACTCACACAATGCCTGCTTGCGAGCAGTGTTCGTAGTTTGAGGGTAATTTCTCTAATCTAGGGAAATTTCATAGATAAATTTAGCAAAAAGGAGAAAAGGGAATATTTCGTTAAAACATGAAAAATCCAGGGAAATTCTCTAGCTTACTGATTGACCAATGTCAATGCTGAATTTTTTTTGTTCTTTAGAAATAAACCAATACAATAGCAATAGTTTGTGTGTGCTGAAAGTAGCATCATTTGCACTCATTGTTGACTGAATTGGAACACGGTGGATCAGTGGTAGAGCGCGCTTACCTCTGGTGCATGGGATCCCTGGTTCGATCAACCAGCCAAGTAAGCTTGTGGTAAACAACATCGTGTCCGTGGATTTTCTCGAGTTACCTTCGTTTCTTCCCACTTCCTCATTCTTCCATCATCATTCACTTCCTTTAATCATTATCTCCCTTAGCCTAAAGGCATAAATGTGGGACGTTAAACTAAAAGATTTCATTTCATTTCGTTTTATTGGCTGGGTGTATTTGTGAATGAAAAGGAACCAAAAAACAAATAAAAGCAAAAAGCAAATGAATAAAACAAATGTTTTTGGCAGTTCCTTTAGTATAGCTAAATTATCCTTATCACATAAATTCTGTCATAGGTATTTGGCACTCAACAAACTAGGGAAAATTTGGTAGGAAAAGGGAAAATTTTGTGTCAGTGGAGGGAAATTTTCTTAAAGAGACCTACGAACACTGCTTGGGAGAGCTCGTCTCCCTGTCCCTGGTTAGACGGAACGCTGGCAGTATTGAATCATTGAGAAGTCAGCTTCCATGTGTTGATATAATTTACGGAGACAAGAGAAATTCATCTTTTGTGTGTAGAATAAAGTTATCGCGAAATATGTTTATATTTGTGATGATCATAGTGTTTAATACTCGGGATAGCAGTTACTTCGTTTTAGTCCGAAACATGTTTATAAATAATGATTTACAAAATGACGAGTACATGGTCGGTAAATAAAACCCACCAAAAATCTACTGGCCCTTATTACCCTACAAAACATGTATACGTTGTTAAATACTTAGAAACTTGCAACTTAAATATGTGTTAGTTTGTTATTCTTTCTTGGCCAATGCAGCCTCTCTAGTAGGCCGGTCTATCATGTTCGGGCCTAGTTGTCGACCATGGGGTTTGCAGGTTCGAGTTCTACATTGATGTCTTTCATACAGTAAATCTCTAATTATAATGGATGCGAATGGCTCATACCCCAGATTTTTGCGTATATTCTAAGCACATTTTCGTGCGGTTCTGAGCGTTCGAGTTATCGTATATCGTTCATTATGCGCCAAAGAACGGATCGGTGACATGCGAAGCTGTAAACGGTGCGGTGTATATGTATATGACGAACGCATTGTCTTGATCGACGCCGATGATGAGAAATTCATTTGCTACAAGTGTTATCAAGTGTAAACGTGAAGTCTGTTTTCAATGGTGATTTGTTTATTATATGTCCAAGCTTATTCTTTAAAATTCAGTAGTTGCCATGGCTTATCTAACGACTGCATAACACATGGAAGACTGCCTGCATCCTTATTATTTCATATCCATATTATTACTAAGACTGCATAACACATGGAAGATTGCCTATATCCTTATTATTTCATATCCATATTATTACTAAGTGTCCTTTTATTATTAGTATTTAAAATGCTGTAAAAATAATAGGTGTTAATTGAGTTCCAGTGGTCTCTCAGGTCGTAAAATTTTACTTTTCAGATAGTGGGCCTTATTTACCTACTGTGCGGGTAATAAGGTCATTTTGTATGTTTTTCTTTCAATACGTTTTTCATACAGTTAGTTCAATGTTTAAATTAAAGTAAATATACCATAAGATAGGTTGACAAATAATACCATAAGATAGATTGATAAAAGATTGACAAATAAAATGCATATCAATTTATGTCTCCTACGTTATAAGTATTGTAAGTATATGTAAGTATTATATGTAATGAAGTAATTTTCCTTAGGCGCTATTTCAAACAAAATATTTTTATGCTGAGTTAGCAACACTGCCTCACCTATGGCAACACTGTGTTTTTTGATAGGACATTTTGTTCTCATATTGTGCAACTTCTGTTTTGATTGTTTTAACGGTTTTCGAGATATTCATTTTAAACGTAATATAAACATATTTTAAACATAATTTCATAATATAATTTTTTAGATAGGCCCTATTCAAATTTTGAAACCCCGTAGCTCCTATCCTTCTAGTCCATAGCACCTTAAAATTTGCTCATTTTCATTTCTCATGATGCTCTATTAGATGTGTTATGTGAAATCAGATTTTAGTAAGAACTTGTGGAACCTCCCCGTGTGAGAAAATACGGAAGTGGTACAGTGTGTGTGGCCATTATTATTATTATTATTATTATTATTATTATTATTATTATTATTATTATTATTATTATTCATAATAATAATAATAATAATAATAATAATAATAATAATAATAATAATAATAATAATAATAATAATAATAATAATAATAATAATACGTGCGGTTGGGCGCCCTGGTACTTTCCTAATCACCACTGCCGTACATCACTGCGGATAGGACTCAAATGTGTTAGTAATTGTAGCCAGAAAGTAGTAATGTCCCTGATATACGTAAATGTGCTGTTTCTTTTGAAAGGAACATTAAATTATCAGTAAGAATGTTGTTTTTTTGAGGGCCGCGGTGGCTCAGTGCTAGAGCGTCCACCTCTGGTGCTTGGGGTCCAGGGTTCGATCCCAGCCCCCGCCAAGTGAACTTTTTGGTGGACAAACATCGTGTGCGTAGGTTTCCTCGGGGTTCTCCCGTTTCCCCCTACTTTCTTCATTCCACCATTTCATTCATTATCCATCATCATCGTCTCCTTTAGCCTAACCGGCATATCCGTGGGACGTAAAACTCTATGTTTTCACTTCATTTCTTTCCTTATAAAAATAAATCATTTTATGATTTTTTAAAGAAAATAATATAGGTGACAGTAATTAACTACAGTAATCGTCTTTTCGGCTGCAGAATTTCATTTCATTTTTTGTTTTCTTCTGGCTCATTATATTTTAAATAAAGAATTGTATAGTATTACTAGCTGAACCTGAGCTCTCTACACAGCGCATCATTCACATATGAGCATGAATCTCCTTGTTATTCCTCACATCTGTACATGTCCCTTCACAGAAACAAGTGAAAGACGTCTTGGTAAAAATTGGCAAGAGATACCATAAAGGGGAGATTCTGTCGATTGATTTTTTCAATATCTCGCACCATTTGCAAGATTTTAGCCTACTTCCGGTTGGAGATTTTAATTCACATATGATCAGTGTTTTTTCTTCTTGCATGCAGTATGTAATAAGCAAATACATTACACACACAATTAATTATAATGTCAGTGATATATGGTGTTCATTGGGCAAAACACTCCAAACAATAAACATTCAACTTACTGTTAGAGTAGACAAATGGTTGTTATCCTTCGTTTTTCATTATCATTTGGCCCTGAAACAAATGCCTGAGAGGTGTGCAACCCACGTATACAATTATGTGTGTTGGAATGTATAATGTGTAGGATATGACGCTTTAGTTGTTTTTCTTTTTTTAATTTCAACACTTCCAGTGTACCCGTAAAAATGTGATAAAGAAATAATGGCCATGTTTTTCTTAATATTCAATTAGAACTGGACAATCTACACAAGATTTGCAATCGATCAGTGAAAACGTCATTTTTCTAGAGCCTGTAGTTTCCGAGATCTCATTGTCGAAAGGTTTGGCCACAAGCTATAAACGCCCACAAACGTATAGTTTAAAATAATTCCAAAGATGGCAGTACAATTCATTTGCATTGATTTTGGAAAACGCTTATTAAAATACAAAGGCTTTGAACAATAATTTAAAAAAATAAATTTTATATGAAAATGGTCTACTCAAATAATTTATTTAAAGTACACATAGTTTAAAGTATTTGTTTGTGTTAAACGTAATAAGCGTAAATCAAAGATTTGAAATCATAGGTTATAGGTGGGAGCTCAGGCTCTTTTGTCAGGTATTGACATCCATAAATGCATGCGTATTCGCAATAACCAAGGTCCAAGTTACATGGTGAGAGTCCTAACGAATTCGCAAGATGCAATTGACACTCTGCTTTCCAACGGCGCATACATCTTTAAGAAACGCCACCGTGTAGAACCTTCTCGAACTGCACAACCCTTACCGATTCGGTGTGAGAGGTGTCAAACATATAACGACCATACTACAGCTAATTGTAAGAGAGCTTCGAAATGTGGTTATTGCTCTGGTCCCCATGCTACTAATCAGTGTACAAATTTGAAAACGCCACCTGTTTATTCTGCCTGTCCTGAGAGTCACCCGACATACAGCTTTAAATGTAAATAACGCCCAGCACCTGACACCACAAAACCAAGTCTAGTTGTTCCAGTTCGGCTTCATACAACACAGCAAACTCAAATGCCTCCTACACAAACGCAACAAACTGTAACTGTAGCTCAGCTACTCTCCTTCATAACCATCGCTCTTCAAAACATACATCCATTTGATAGGCCACATTTTCTTCAACAAACCCAGTATGCTGCACGAAATGTTTTTCATATTAACCTCAATGCTACATACGCCGGACAATCTGTCTATTTCCACGCTGCCCCCCTCGAAACAGCAGTCTAAGCATAAAGTGGCCATGGAACTTGTGTTTATATTTCTTAATATCCGATCGCTACTAACGCACAAACTTTTGTTCGAGCATCTTCTTCTTGAAGAAAAAGCTAACGCATTTGTATTGAATGAAACATATCTTACGTCCAAGCAAAGCTGTAAAATACCACAGTATCAACTACTACGTCACGACAACACTGTTCCAGCACATCGCGCAAATGGCGGCGTAGCTATTGGCTATCCTGTTACTCTTGCCATCCGACATTTCCTCACATTTCGACTCCCGGAATACCTTATAGTCACGACGTATTTTCGCCAACTGTATGTCACTCTTGCAACCATCTATATACGTCCAGGTCACCATATTCCTCTTAACTTCTTTCATTATATCTCCAATAACTTTCGTAATTATATCATTATGGCAGACATTAACATTCATAGTCGGTCAGAGCGAGAGAAACACCAGTTCATTAACTTCATTGAAACAAACACGACAGGCATCATTCATCAACTTCCAGCGCACACACGACCCATCTCACAAAGCACCCCAGACATTGTGATTACCTCCGCCTCCCTTCATAATCGCTGTAATGTTACAGTTCTGGGGAATCTAGGTAGCGATCATTTACCAATTAAGTTAACAATCACATGTTTAAAATCTTCTCAAAATCTATCCAGTCATACTGCTCGACGTATCCTGCGATTCGATAAAGCAAACTGGGAAGCTTATAGAACTGATATAGCTACTGCGTTGGCGGAAACTCCTAGTCCCGAAACCGAGGAAGCACTTTATACTACACTAGATACTATCAACACAGCATTTCAAAATGCCGGGAATAAACACATCCCTACTACCAAGCTTACTTCTCCATGCCGTCCTCCGTTACCTCCGCAATACTTACCTCTCATACGACGTTCCAGAGCCCTTTACAACGAATATATCCATACGAGAAACGAAGAAGCTCTTCGTCATCATCGTCAACTTTAAAGCACCGTCTCCAATTACCTTAAAGCTTATAAATTACGCAACTGGATAAAAGCCTGTAATTCCTTAGCCGAAACAGCTCATCCAACACAATACTGGAAGCGCTTCCATCAGCTCACAGGACAATCCACTCGTACTTCATATCCGTTAATAGATAAAGATTCCCCACTACAAGGTGACAAGGATAAAGCCGACGCTTTTGCAATATATCTCCAGGGAATCTTTACTCCGTTACCACCTGCATACTCTCAGCGTCTTCATCCGGTTGAGAAAGTTAATTTCGACACCTTTCGTCTTCAACCTAACATCTATCACACTCTCTCGCACAAGACTGCTCTTACACAACCAATTACAGTAACGGATATAACTCGAACTGTCCAGAACAAGAAAAATACTGCACCTGGTTTCGATGGGATTACTTATCGACATATTAAAGAAGCGCCTTATCAGTTGCTTTACCTTCTTTCTCTCATTTATACATTCATCCTTCGGACAGGCTTTGTTCCTTGTGAGTGGAAAACTTCCAAAACACTGATGTTCCTAAAACCACACAAACCACCAAATACTGTTTCTTCTTACCGGCCTATTCAACTTACTTCTGTGTATTGCAAAATTCTTGAAAGAATCCTTGTTCGACGCCTTCATTCTTATCTAACAGAACGTAATATAATCCCTCTGCATCAGGCTGGTTTCCGCCCCGGTTTTAGTATCAATGATCAGTTGCTTCGTCTGTCTAATATTATTACCAATCAGTTTAATACACAATTTCCATCTTGTCTAGTGCTCTTCGACCTGGAAAAGGCATTCGATAAGGTATGGCATGCAGCTCTCATATATAAACTTATCCGTCTGACACTTCCCATATCATATATCAGGTTTATCTATAATTTTCTTCACAACCGTATTGCTTATGTTGCTCTTAATGACACTCTCTTGCACCCGATATTTATTCTCTCTGGAGTACCACAAGGGTCTGCCTTATCACCTTTGCTGTATCTTCTATATGTAGCAGATATGCCACCATTGCCGCCAAACACACATATCTTTCAGTATGCAGACGACACTGCATTTCTTACATTAGGCCGGACTATTCACCGTATAAGTACTGAAATTAATGCAGCAATTCAAACTTTTCTCACCTGGTGTACGAAGTGGCGTCTGAAACTCAACCCAGATAAAACACAAGCAATAGTCTTTCTTCCGCCAAAACGCAGATCACGGGTACATCGAAATCCTTCACTTCTGAATATCCAAGTAGATAACATGCGGGTTCATCCAGCGAAACATGTAACGTATCTGGGCATTATTTTTGACCACCACCTCACTTGGCGCCCTCACCTTCTGAATGTAATACAGAAAGCATATAACAGGATTAACCTCCTCAAACGCCTCACGAGTACTACTTGGGGACCACGAGCAAATACCACTCTTAATACCTACAAAGTATTCTTACGACCAGTCCTGACCTACGGTTTCACTGCATGGATAGCCGCACTCCAGCGTCATTATGAAAAACTGAAAATGCTAGAACGACATGCCATACGAATAGCCTACAGAATAAAACTTCCTAGTCCTACTCAAGAGCTTTACGACATTATGCCTTTTCCACATCTTCTGTTCCATCTTGAAGCTTTACGGACGAAGTATATTACTAACCGATTCGAGTCCCGGCATCCTTTACTCCTCACCACAATGCAAGCAGACATCCCGTTCAATCCACCTCGCAAATTAATGGATACACCTTTGTCACTACTTTCTGCACTTTACCGCTATACCCTACCTCCTGATCATCCGGATTTAGACGCAGTTGCAGCTTTTTCATCATCCGTCATTCCTCATTACATAGCCCCTTCATCCTCTACACAATAACAACCTCATGTCTTCATCACGTCCAAAGTTGGACAATACATAACATTCATCTGGTACACTATCACGTCTGTGTTGTGTTGAGACAGTGCACTTCATATTCCTCTTTTTCATTTACTTCTTCTACTTTTCTTTTTTTACCATGATCAAATAAAATAAAAAAACTCTTTTGTCCAATACTTAATACGAACCTAACTCCTCTTTTAGTTAGTTACTGTACTAAGGAGTGAACAAGTATTGCAAACGTACTTGTGAGATCAGTGCAGAAACTCTACATAGGAGATTGACAGAGGATCTTCATCTTCTGGAGGGTTTATCTTAAATTTTGAAAGTCATTGTTTCTGTTGACACTTTAACCAACTCTTTTGTCACTTTGCTTGCGCTACATGTAGCACTATCTGAACGGCGTGTTCATTACCTCACCTTATGCGGTGCATATATTTTTTTTATCGCACCATGTATAAGCTACCGGGATTAGTTCAAGGCCCCGCAGCTAAACCAGTGGCTGATGCCAAACGCGATCTTCGAACCAATCGACGTACCCGTCGGAGTGTAGTTTAGAGTCGGCTGATAAGCGTTCCAGATCTCGCTCTCCTACCTACATTCGCAAGCCGTAAGAATCGGAACCAATGCAGACGGCCGCTAGGAATCCTAGCACACCTACTGCTGGATTACAGCCGTCGTATGCAACCACCCTTGCTCGTCCTAAATTGCATTCTTTCCTTCTTACTAACTTCGACCCAAAGTACAGTAACACCCGCCATATCTTTAATCAGATTGTCAAGTATCTTCCAAGGCTCAGTATCCAA
The DNA here is from genome assembly GCF_964235325.1 of Thermobia domestica. Classification (NCBI taxonomy): domain Eukaryota; kingdom Metazoa; phylum Arthropoda; class Insecta; order Zygentoma; family Lepismatidae; genus Thermobia; species Thermobia domestica. The sequence goes on along the minus strand of NC_137464.1, from coordinate 125,522,548 downwards.
CATATAGTTTTCACCACGGTCGGTGTTATTATTAAATCTCAGGACGAAAATTTTGGCATTACTCTCCGTAATAAGGCCATTTACGAGATTTTTGGCAAAGCTGTACAACTGTCTAAGCTTCCTGACAAAATCAAGCAAACTCCTCCACCTTCGAAAACACCAATGATGTCCGTAGTTATTCGCGGAGTTGTACCTGAAATAACTGATGATGAAGTGCTTGAGGAGCTAAAAGCAGAGGGAATTGAAGTGACCAAATGCATTCGTATCAGAAATAATAACGGCGCAACGTATATGTTGCGAGTTTTGACCACTCCTCAATCCTCCATCGATGCCTTGTTACAAGATGGCGCATACATATTTAAGAAACGTCATAGGGTGGAACCATCCCGAACAAGCCTCCCTCTTCCAATTAGATGTGAAAGGTGCCAGGTATAACACCAACATATAGCGGCTAAGTGTCTAAATGTCGTAAAATGCGGCTACTGTCATGGCAACCATGATACTAAAGAGTGTCCTAATATGGGAAAACCACCTCTATGCTCCACTTGTTCCAGTCACAAGCACCCAACGTATAGTTACAAATGTAAAGGCAAACCGACTCCAACTCCTAACCTCCCGGAGATGACGGTAACGCTACGTACCATAGGTTGTAACATGTCTTTGTCACAGTCTATCACCTCTCCAACTTTCTCCGCTACATAACATTCATATTACAAAATTTTTTCCCATTCCAACGTCAACTTATACTAGATCATGTTCTTGCTGCCGCCTCCGCCATATTTCAAGTTAACTTGTATGCTACATATTCTGGACCGTAGTTCATTTCCATATTGCTCCCCGAGACACTGTAGTTTAACTCCGTAATGTTGTGTATGAATATGGCTCTTACACTTCTTTTTTCTGAACATTCGTTCTTTAGCGCAACACCGAATACTATTTGAGGAGTTACTGCTTGAGGAAAATATCGACTTATTTGTACTAATGAGACTGCATTCAAATCTGCTATTTATGTTTTATTTCCTCGATATCAATTTCTTCGCTGCGATTACGCAAACAATAACGTAGGAGCCCAAGGTGTTGCTGCAATTGGAATTCGTAATAAACTCACTTATAGATGCAACTCAGTTCCGCAGCATATGCAGTTACCGGAACACCTTGTGACAACAGTTTACCTTCCTCACCTTACATTAACAGTAGCTACAATATACGTTCGACCAGGTAATATCATTCCTCTTGCCTTCTTCACCTATTTGTTTCACCACTTTAAACATCTTGTCATACTAGCCGATGTTAATATTCACAGTCGCTCTGCCCGTGATAAAGCTGAGTTGTTCGATCATATAACTCTTAATTTATATTTACGTGTCCATCAATTGCCTAAACATACGCGACCGAGCAGTCAGACTACACCCGATGTTATTAGCACTGCCACTATGGTCGATAAATGTAATATACATGTACTAGATTGTATCGGCAACGACCATCTTCCGGTGAAAGTCGTTATCAACCATCAGCGAGGACAACTATCTGAATCAACTATGAGAACTCTCATGTTATACGACAAGGCGAAATGGGATCAGTTTCGTACTAATATAGATGTTGCTCTTGCCTCCTTTGTACCACCGACAAAAGAGACCGAACTTAATAATACCGTCCATAGCATTAGCACAGCTGTCACCAGTAGCGCTAACAAAAACATACCTATATATCGAGGCAAAACATACCAACCTACGCTACCTCCGCAGTACTTGGCTCTCGTCAAAAAGTCTCGCACTTACTTTCGAAAATACGAACAAACACGAAATCCAGAGTATTTGACTCAAACAAGACGATGGCAAAGGACAGTTCATAACTATATTCTTCCTCATAAACGGCTTGCCTGGAGCAAAGCAGGCAATCAATTGAATACAGAGTCACATCCCACGAAATATTGGAAAAAATTTCATCTTTTAACTGGACAGACCGTTAGATCATCTTATCCTCTCATACAGGGGAATCAATCTCAAGATACAGACCAAGATAAAGTAGACGCTTTAGCCACACATCTTCAATCAGTATTTACGCCTCCGCCTTCCATACATCGATTCAGCCCTAGAGTTTCTGAAGAGGCAATTGCACAATTACATCAATCTTACATCCAGCATACTTTAGAAGCTGATAATCCTTTGACTCGTGAAATCACCTCCGCGGAGATATAGTCCATCATCAAGCGGAAACGTAGTACTGCCCCAGGCTTTGACCAAATAACTTACAGATTACTTAAGGAATGTTCGGTCAATTTTTCATATTTCTAGCATCGATATATGCATGTATCCTTCGAACTGGTTTCTATCCTCTCGATTGGAAGATATCTAAAGTCTGTATACTTCTGTAACCCAACAAACCACCACATTCTCTACAGTCCTATCGTCCAATCCAGTTAACTTCCACCTTGGGTAAAGTATTTGAAAAACTACTCGTATCTTGTTTACACCCATATACTATTGATCTACAACTTCTACCTCTCCATAAAACTGGATTTCAACCTCATTATAGCTTAAATGATCAAGTACTTTGTCTAACTACCATTATTACCAATCACTATAATAAGTCTCTTCCGTCCTGTCTCGTTTTAATGGATTTGGAAAAAGCTTTTGATCGGATTTGGCATTATGGATTATTTTATAAACTTCTTAAACTGGGTCTTCCTGTTACATACCTCCGAGTCATATTTTCTTTTATAATCAACCGAATATCCTATGTCAGCATAAACAACTCATTATCACATCCAGTCTTCCCATACACAGGAATATCGCAAGGCTCTAGTTTATCTTCTCTTTTATACATACTCTATGCTTCCGATTTACCGCCTCCATCGCCGAATACTTATCTCTTTCAATATGCTGATAATACAGCTTTTCTTACACTGGGAAACACGATACAGCAGATTAATACAACTTACAGACTACAATTACTAAGTTTCTGAATTGGTGTAGTAAATGCAGACTTTCAGTTAATGAAGACAAAACACAAACACTTGTTATTTTACCTCCTAAATGCCGCAGCAAAGTTAGTCGAAATCCAAATTTACTACAGATACGTGTGGGAGATCACTTTCTTCAGCCAGCTAAAACAGTAACATACATAGATATCATTTTTGACGATAAGTTGCGATGCACACCCCAGCTTCAGAAATTTGTTATCAAAGCAAAGAATCGCTTACAACTTCCTCGAAGGTCTTGTTGGCCAGACCTGGGGTTTAAATTCCAAATTATTGCTTAACACATACAAAGCATTTATGCGGAATATACTTACATTTGGACACATAGCCTGGTGTTCAGCGCCTCCGAAATTTTACAATAGACTTGAAATTCTAGAGAGACATGCCATTCGTCTTGCATTTAGGATAAAGCTTCCGTATCATAATACTGACTTGTATGACAAAATTACCCTTCCTCCGCTTGTTCAACACATAGCACAATTGCGTCATAAGTTTATAACTACCAGTCTTCATGATCGTAAAGATATCTTTCTTGATACCATATTTACTGATTTACAACAAGAATCTCAATCTAAGTACTGCTATACACCACTCAGAGTTTTGCTTTCCATATACATCCGCACTCTTCCAGCAGATCACCACCATGCCACCTTCTTCGTAACCAACTCATCGGTCAACATCTTCCACAACTTTTTCCATCATAGCACTTGTCTCTCTACAACACAAATTTGGGCTTACCCCATGTTTCTCATCAGTCCTGAGACGCCCCAGGACAGAAGATTTATCTGCATTTGTTTGTACTAACATCCATATGTTGTGTTGTGGCCTTACGAGCACCTCACCCATCATTATTTATCCATTTTTGCATTTTCTACGTTATTCATTAGTTTCAGTTTTTTCGCTTCTTTTTGTTACCTTTTTGTATGTGCACCTTTCATTACTCATTTGTTATTATTAATATATTATTACTGTTATTGTTGTTTAATATCTTTATTTTTGATTTTTTGTTATTGTTAGTGTATAATAACAATGATAGTTCCACAGGTCCTTGACCAGATATGAGTTTAATAAAGAATAATTGATGCTCCCACCCCTCTAGTGGCTGCTTCTTTACACCCATTGATCGAAGTTCTTATGCAATCAACTAATGTTTTACTTAAATTGATGTCCATCACCTTTCAACTCACTAAGTAAAGTACTGTTACTACCCACCACTCTTTAAAAAAAAACTTTTGTCACGACTTCCGATCGATTTTTCAATCAATCGATCATTACCAGCTGTGACGTAGCAGACGTCAGAACAGCTGCTTTTTTTAAAATTCCTTCCTGTTCTTCATGCTGGGTTCTTTACACGCTATTTCTTCGAGCACTGTAGTCCAGACTGATCAAGCCAAGGGTGTACAGTGCTACAGATTTTGTAGGGGATTCTACTCCACCTTGACTACTATCCAAACGGGTAGTCAGACCTTTATCACACATTACTTCATTATCATCTTGTACATCTGGAACTCTCTGTTGCATTCATCCTGGGCTATTGTCCACCGATTTGGCTATTACGATGTCGGACTCAGGCAAGACATCTAGCTTAAAGAACAAGGATCGTCATTCTAGTCTCCCGCGCGTCGCAGCCTGCCGGAAAGGTAGAACCACGGAAGGAATATGGTGCTACACATAGACGCCAGTGGCGAACTTCACAGACATCTGTAGCTTCTATTGTCTCTACTGGCTCTGTTCGCTCTCGGTCACCTCCAGAGAAAGAAAGCTATGCCACCCGCCTCAGCACTTCGCCTCCATCGAAAAAGCAACATCTGCACTCCGATTCAGACTCACATGAAATGGTCATTGCCGATACTCCAGACGAGAACTCTAAAAGTACTCCACAGCACACTATTCATTCTATGCTTCTGACCAATTTTGACAGCAAGTTTTCAAATTCCAAATTTGTTGCACTTCAACTTCGAAAGTACTTACCATGCGCAGCCATATTCGAGATCGTCCATACCCGCAATGGTATCATACTGAAGACTACAGAGCAAGCACTATTCCAAACCATCAGAAACGAAGTGCCTATTGACATTTTCGGTAAAAATGCGCCACTAACCTCACTTTAAGGCACTCGCCGTAGGCAGATGCCTCCTCCTAGACGCACACCATTACTTTCCGTTGTTATTAGAGGAGTAGATCCCTCATACACTGATGAAGAAGTGCTAGAAGAACTAAAATACGAAGGGCACACCATCACAAAGGCCATTAGGATCATGAATGATCGAGGCCCCACCTGCAGGGTTCGGATGTTGACATCACACCAAGCAACCATCGATGATTTGCTAGCGAACGGTGCTGTAATCTATTAACATAAGCATCGAGTGGAACGATCACGTTCACCACCACTCTTGCCCGTGCGCTGCAAAAAAATGCTAGCAATATAACACATTTTACTTCCGAATGTCGGAACGCGCACAAGTGTGGTTATTGCCCATGTATGTACAAATCTAAAGTCTCCTCCGACTTGTCCCACTTGCCAGGAGCAACATCCTATCTTATAGCTATAAATGCAACATCCTATAAACCAGATCCACAACGGGACCATCTTGAATTGATACTTCCTCTTCGTACACCAGAATAACCTATCACACATCATCATTCTACAGACGCTCCGATAACCATTGATCAGCTTCTGACCTTCTTCACTTTGGCAATGCAGAACATCCAACCATTCCAACGACCTCACATTCTCCAGCAAATCATTCAAGCCACAAAGTCCACATTCCATGTTAACTTTACTGTCACTTATTCTGGGAACACCGTCCATTTTCACACCTCATTGCCAGATTCTCATTCTCATGACTCTAGTGTTCCTGTTTCTTAATATCCGTTCATTTCGTCAAAACAAAGTTCTCTTTGAAACGTTGCTCCTTGAAGAACACATTACAGTCTTTCTGTTGAACGAAACGTTCTTAACGCCATCTATGGTATTTCGTGTATCTGGATATACCTTACTACGTGAGGATTGCAAATTACTTGCCCAACGCGCCCATGGTGGTACGGCCGTTGGCTTCCTCCATTAAATTCCGCATCGACGATATATTTGCAATGCTCTACATCTACCAGAATACGTCCCTACTTCTCTGTATTTTCGAATCATCACCATTACTGTCGCAACTATTTACATTCGTCCTGGTCACCCATTACGAACAGCGTTTGTTCCATTTATATCCAACTCATTCAATCACTACATCATTATGGCAGATTTTAATATGCATAGCCGGTCCATGAAAGAACTAACTTCAAAAATTTCCTTACCACACACACGACCGGTATCATACAAGATCTACCGAAACATACTAGGCTCATTTTAAATACAACGCCGGACATAGTCATTTTATCAACAACTCTAGTCTCCGATAGTTTTGTCGAAATTTTAAACCCATTTGGTAGTGATAATGTGCCAGTAAAATTTACCATTAACACTCATAGATCTATCCAACTGAAGCGCAACCAATTCTCTCTACCAGTAACGTTTTGATAAGGCAAAATGGAATAGCTACAGACTACAACTTTTTACCATCACAGATCACCTAAAAGAACCCACTACAGAAGAAGAGCTGTAGACTGCAATAGATACTATAACTGTCGCAATCCAATAAGCCAGTACACGTTTTATACCTACCAGTAAGTACCGACCGTATCAGCCCACATTGCGTCAAACTACCTCACAATGATAACACGTTCTCGACAGCTATATCGTGAATATACTCATACTAATAATCCAGACTCCTTGCGTCATCATAAACAGTTACAGCGCACAGTCCGCAATTATATTCGCGCTTATAAACTTCGATGTTGGATTAAAACATGTAATAAACTCTCAGATACAAATCATCCTTCAAAGTATTGGAAGCGATTTAATGCTCTATTTGGTAAATATACAAAGACTCCATATCCTATTTTAATCGATAACTCACCAGCACAGGACGACATAGACAAAGCAAATGCTTTTGCAAACAATCTCCAACCATCTTCACACCTCTACCTTCTGATGATTCTTCACATCCAGCCGAAATGTTAATGTGAATTCTTACGATTTACAAGCCAATACACGCATTCCATTCTACCTGAGACATCGTTAACTTTATCAGTTACAGTCGATAAACTCAGAGCTGTTGTCAACCGAAAACGTAATTCCGCCCCAGGTTTTGATCAGGTAACTTACCATCATTTCAAAGAAAGCCCTTTATCATTGTTGACTCTTTTAGCAACTATTTATACTTTCATTCTCCGCACTGGATATTTCTCAACACCATGGAAAACTTCGAAAACGCTTATCTTTCCTAAACCAAACAAACCGCTAGATGACGTTTCATCATATCGCCCAATTCAGCTTACCTCCACATTTAGCAAAATCCTCGAACGGATATTGGTGAAAGGATTCCATACATACCTTGCCCACCGTCACATTCTTCCTATATATCAAGCCGGATTCAGACCTGCTTTCTCTATCAACGACCAACTTCTTAGACTTACCAATCTGATTACCTCACATTATAATAGCATCAAACCCTCTTGTCTTGTGCTGTTCGATTTAGAAAAAGCATTTGATAAGGTTTGGCATCTAGCTCTCATTCACAAACTTATTCGCCTACATATCCCAATTCCTTATATTAGATTTATTTTCAACTTTCTAACCGGCCGTCTTGCATACGTTTCTGTAAACGATCACCAAACACATCCAATCTTTAATCTTTCTGGTATCCCTCAAGGGTCAGCATTATCACCTCTTTTATATCTCCTCTTTGTTACGGATATGCCTCAACTTCCAGACAAACTGCACATGTTTCAGTACGCTGATGTCACTGCCTTCCTTGCCCTTTGCAATATCATCCCGGAAATCAATACACTTTTACAAACAGCTATAGATAATTTCTTTCAGTGGTGCAAAAAATGGCATTTATTAATTAACACTTCTAAAACTCAGGCCATCGTCTACTTACCGCCCAAAAAGTCAACCAAAGTCAGTCGTAATCCCAATCGCTTAACGATTCAGGTTGACGAGGTTCCAATACAAGCCAGTAAAACAGCCACATACCTTGGTGTAACATTTGATCGGCGTCTTACGTGGAAGCATCACCTTGCTACGATTACCAGCTGACAATCGATTAAATCTTCTGAAGTGTTTAACTGGCACAACCTGGGACTTAAAACCAGCTACTGTACTCAATACTTACAAAACTTTCTTGCGTCCAATCCTTACACATGGCCATGCAGCTTGGGTTTCTGCACCTAACAGTTTTTACCAGAAACTACTCATACTTGAAAGATATGCCTTCCGAATTGCTAATCGAATTTGATTACCCAGTCCTACACAATACCTTTACAGTCTTACCACATTTCCTACATTACAGTACCACATAGAGAAACTCAGGATTAATTATATCACTAGACGTTACCAAAATCATCATTTCCTCTTGTTAGATACGATGCACTATTTAGCAGTTCACCCCGCACCTTCTCCTTTTATCCACACACCCCTATCATATTATTCACACTGTAGTGCTACACACTTCCCCCGAATCATCCAGATTCTCACCTACTTGGTGATTTTCATACTCACCTTCATCATCCTCTCAAGTGCACAGTGATTCTCCTTTGTAATTAACCCAGTTATGCCTGAAAAAATTTCTACTATTAATTGTTTTAATCTTTTTTATCTCATATTACTGCCTTATTTTGAAAAAAGGCAAAAAAGATGATTCCCCATTTCAAGTTTCACCGGGAGGGGGTGTCCTTTAAAAAGGACAGTAGGCACATGCACGTATAAAAATAATATATTTTTGAAAACTAAACTTTTGTCAACTATTTGGAATGTTATCTACAAAGAAAGGAAGAATGCAAGTAAAGTAACGAAGAACCCAGCTATATTTGCAGTTGCTATTCATATATTTATTCATTACATACGGTATCTATCTTTTACATACTCTAGAAAAAATTACATATTATTCTTCAAACTATACACTTTAGTGGTATCAAAATGCGCATTTTTCAGTCGTACCCTTTTTCTTGCACTTCTGTTTTCATTTCGGCGTGTGGTACGCATCAAAACATTTACCAATGTGTAAGGTTACATCACACTTTACACACTTTCTTGTGGCACAGGCGGCACCTTGTCTGCTTTCCCTGAGACACCAGCTTATGATCCAATCGATCAAATCGCATGTCTGTATTTTCAAGACTGGGCGGGCTCAAGAGTTTAAATTTCCCTCTGGATTTGTTGGATTCCAAAAGTGCCAGTGCAATTCTTCTGCGAAATGTCAGTTGATCAAGTTTCCTCCCCGTTGTCTGTGTAACTGCCATGAGTTTCTTATTGCAGCGTCTAGTAGGAAAATAACCAATGCGAAGTACGGTACCATTTTTTCCTGCGATACAAACTATTTGATCGGAACCACCAACGTCCCCCATTTCTGTGTTGTACATATATACGTTATGAGTCTGTTGGATTGTAACATTCACCTTCTTCCTTTGAGAAAATCTGGAAGCAGTATTCATGGGAGTTGCTGGTATGGCATTTGAAGCCCCAGCTACAATATTGTGGTCATAGATAAATTTGCGCATGATGTGAGGAATATGTTTAGTAACATTTTGTGCCTTGTACACAATAAAATACAATTTGATTATTCAACATCTAAATTAAAGGAGCAGTTCGAGTTAAAAACAAGTTTAGTGCAATAGAAAGAGTAACAAAAAATAAGAGACCCGTATTTTTTATATCTTGATAGGCCGTCTCTTTCAGCTTCTACAGGCATTTGTTTTTGATGAATCGTAAATGCTGACGTCATGGGTGAGATACGCGAGAAACTCGATGTGAGTCAGCAATCACTCCCTTGTACGCAGCTGATAAACCTTTAATAGTGCATTGGATTTAATAGATTGTGTTTTGGATTTGTTAGCAGTCTTGCTCTGTGTTGAATTCTTGAGGGACGTTTTAGTTAGTTGTTTTTCCTACAGCATTAATATAAAAAAGAGTAGAGAGAGAGAGCAGTAATTACGTTTGTTGTGCGAAACAGTGTTCCTTCCAGACATGTTTTTAGGGTGGCACTGTCTCCCGGAGCTGTAAGAGATTCCCCCGGAGGATACCAAAATAATACGTCTAATATAATAGTACTGTGTAAAAATAATGTGCCTCTCCGAATACGAAGTGCCCCCCCCCCCGGAATTTTTTTCTGAAAGAAACACTAGTGTGAAGTAGAAAACACGTGTTAGTACAGCGCGTGTTGTGTCTGTGAAGTGAAGTAGAAATGCCTAACACCTGCTGTGCTTTCGGTTGTAATTCTTGTGAAATTAAAGCTGAGGACATAAAGTATCTTTTTTTACGTTTCCAAGTCGTGAGAAATCACTAGATCGATATAAATTATGGCTCAAGAAAATCAATGGGAGAAAAATGTACCAAATAAAATCACTCGTGTTTCAAACATATTCAAGAGCCTGCCTTCGAGAAGTCAAGTTTACTGAAAGAAAAGTTAATGCCAGTGGCGGATCTAGGCTGGAGCCGGGGGCCTAGGCCCCCCAGGTTTTGAGTGACAAAATTGATTTAAGCTATTATTTAGATATTTTTGAAAGTTTTTAGTAAAGATGATATACCTATCATAGTCTGGGTTCTGACTCCCCCCCCCCCACTGAGTTTTACCGTCTAGGTCCACTTCTGGCTAATGCCAGGAGAATTTTTTACACGCAAACTGAGAAAGAATGCTGTTCCAAGTATATTATTGAAAGGTTTAAAATCCGAGCCATTGAACAAGCACCGATATATGTCCAGTTACCAACGTACAAATATCGTACAAGACGCTATTGACGGTTGTAGTCAAGACGAGGCATTAGAGGGTAATAGAGACGATGTCACTCATGATTCTTAAGATACTGCTTTAGAAATAAGCTATAGAAAGTGAATTAGGGGGTGAAATATACCGACTTGTAGAAGGACTCAGTGGCGATGACTGTTCCTCAAGACATTGATTCATCGTTTAATTTCTCTGTATCATGTGACAATAATGATGAAACGAGTGATGAGAGTTGTTCCGCGGACAGCTATGCGAATAAAAGAAATTTAACCGGTGAAATGTTTTTCGTATTCTGGTAAACTTTACAGATGTTATTTCATTTTTGCCTCATATGTTGCGCTCCTGCACATACCTTGAAGCACAAAATTATAGGGCCAGCGTTAAAAATTGCAACAAAACGTGAAAATGAACATACTTATGTTTGGGGATCGGAAGAATGATTAAAGAAAAGGTACTTAGGTGTTGGAGCAATCTCGTCCGCCATCTGCTTACATGATATTGGTTTCGATTTTTTTTTTTTTTTTTGAAAGGCTGAACTTATGCTTTATAGGATACGTTTTATAATACAGTAAACCCTTGTTAACACGAATTCCAAGGGACTGAAAAATCAGGAGTTCGTGTTAAAAGAATTCGTGTTAACCGGGGACCCAAATTTTATTATTCGAATACATTTTCTCCATACATACGCACTACAGTATACAAACTATACATACCACTACAGTATATTATGTATGTCATAGAAAACACTAGAGATGGTATCGAGACGAGACTGAGTAGTCTCGGTCTCGTCTCGGTTCCAAATCGAGACGAGACCAAGACTATTCTCTGTCTTGATACCATCCACAGAATTGTATCGAGACGAGACTGAGAGTTTCGGTCTCGTCTCGATTTCGAAAAGCACTCCTCGGTCTCAAATTCGAGTTAAGATCGAGATCGAGACTAGTTTCGGTCTCGGTACCATCCTCTGAAAAATGAAAACACTACAGTAAGTTTATTATCCTATCGTCGAAGATTTTTTTTTAAAAAAAAGTTTCCACGCAGAAAATCTAGGTCAAGTAATAAAATTGATAACTACGCTAGCAGGGTGAGTACCGCTAGTAACGGAAAGGTATTTATGATTGCTGTCACCAGTTTGGAGTTACAGGGGAGAGAAGATGTATTGTCTCGTGCTGTCGCCAGCTCGTCTGCCAAGCACCTGTATGTTCAGTGCTTGACGGAGGACAGAATCAACACCTCATAAGAGAGGAAAGATACCTGTTTCTGTTTTTTCTCTTATTTACAAGGCAATTTTGGTCTGTATAAATGCTGTATGACAAAAACTGATCTGGAGTGAAATCTGAAATAATAAAAATGATCTTTAAAAAAAAAGGATTGGATTGAAAGTTCGTGTTGAATCAAAACCTATACTGCCTCAAGGGACTAAAAATTAGTTCGTAATTCGTGCTAACCGAAATTCGTGTTAACCGATAAAACTTCCTATAACATAACGTACAGCGACGCCGGGACCGAAATTTTGTTCGTCCTAACCGAGTGTTCGGCTTAAGCGAGTTCGTGTTAACGAGGTTATACTGTATTATAAAAACGTTTGTACAGCCCAACATCAGATATCATTTTCTACATGCAGGTGATATGTGTAAGTCTGCAATCAGTTCTGGAAAAGGAAACCGTACTTAGAACGTTCCACCGCACCTCTCACAAACGAAATGCTTGGTACTGTGTAGTATGTAAGCCTGCTCTCGCTACTTGACCACCAATGACGTCATCACAAAATCTTTCTTCCTCTGTTACTTGCTAACGACTGAACGTATCGCGATCAAACATACACCATTCCTTTTAGAATTTTCAACTCTACAAATGGAAATCAATTGTAAAAAATGCATTTCTAAGTCGAACTGCTCCTTTAAGATTTTTAGCGAAAGTTAGGTTAGTTTGCGAATAGAATAATGCTGATAAAGAGTTAATTATGTTGTGAGGAGTATAATTGAGAAAAATTTGGCCTTGTAATTCAAAATATGATTCTGACTGCTGAAGAGAACACTAACCCACTTATCTTAATAAAAAAATATTTCATATTACACATTATGCAGTTAAATGTTATGTAAATATACTAGCAGAAATGAAAATTGTATAAAAACAACACGAAGCACAATACATTTGATTTTCGTAATTTTTTGAGTCTTATGTTCCTACTGTCCTTTTTAAAGGACACTGAGAATTCAAATTGAATTACTAGAACGTTAAAAAGAAAATTAAATAAATATTACGGACATTATACCTCATCTTTATTCGAGCAGTGCAAACCCTCAACAATGAAATAAATTCAATAGTATTTATAAAATCTTTCCTTTCAGAACGACTTCTGTTCTTCCCTGCCATTCTTTTAAACACATGTGAGAATATGCGACCACCACGACACCTATATTCAAAACAAAAGAAAGCGACAGCGCGCAAGTGATTTCTTGAACATTCTCGTAAACATATAAGCCAGTAGAAAGCACATTGGATTGATAGAGCATAGACGAGGGCGCCTTAAAGTCAGTATTACAGAGTGTCATTTTAAAAAGACGGTAGGCATATCTGGGTTAACATGGGCTCCCCTCTGTCTCAATTTTAGCATAAAGTACCCCATAGGCAAGAAGATGATTTTATTTGTGCTCTCACGTACCCTACGTGTTGTGACGTGATTTGCACCTCATATCATATACTTGTTTTCGCGCCACATCCACATCCAAGTGTTTTCGCGTATCTACACATTGCTCGCTAGTATCATTTGGACATTATTGTTTTTTTTCTCATTTGAACACCTTTGTTTACTCATCCAACGTGATATAAGGTTCCTTATCAATATGTATTTATATGATATTTATTATGTATTTTGTGTTTATTTTTCCTGTTCCATCCAAAATGTTAAGACCGAAAATGTTTTTAAGTCCTCTGATCTTTGCTGATATGTTCAATAAAGGTACATGACTCCCCTTAGACCAACCATTGTCCTTAATCAAATTGTTTCGACTTCCCTTACCTAAAAGAGGATGTAACCCTCTAACAGGGTGCTAGCCGAAGCCTTCAGCTAGCAAAAAAAAAAAATCTATTTTGTTGCTATTGTAGCATTTTAATAGATAGATATTCGTATTTTGAACTCGGTGAGAATATATCTATTAGTTAGCAATTGGTGTTTCAAAATAAGAATACTGTATAACAAAATAAGAATCCCACAGAAAAATATTGTTTTTGATACAACTTAAACTAATCCTGCAAATTGCATTGCTATCAGCACCAAGTGTAATACGGTGTTGATTACTTTTTCGGAACAATTAAATCCTATTTTTATTATATACGTACCTAGCAAAACAACGAACTGTTTTATATTCAGTATACTATTATTCACCAAACTAAATGTTATAGAAAATAATGATCATAATATGAATAACATGAACTAGTTTCACTTCAGAGCATGTCATAGGTTTTAAGAACAGAAAAGTAGAATCCTATTCCACCTTTAAAATTCGTAGGTAGTGAAAATTAGTATTTGAATGTAAGAGATAATGCCATATTTTTCTCAGATGAACTTTGGTTATGACCTGACGTTATTATTCACAGCATCTCACTTAATTCTTGGACTTGAGCAACACATTGCAAAGCACGATTGAAGAAAGGCAACGAACAAATTCTCTTGTCATTTTAATAATAATATGTGATGTGTTTGGCCTTCTTTTCTTTTTGTTTTCTTTTTTCTCTTCTTTTCTTTATTTTCTAGAAAGAAGTTCTGCCAGTTTATTCATTCACAAGTACTGTAGAAATCGCAAAGAAACTAATCAACGGGGCGAATAGCTATATGTTAGCTTTGCCTCTTCGCAGATGTTTTTGGAGACTTAATTTCAAAATACGTCATTTGCAGACAGCTCATATCTCCATTCATATAAGGAATTCAGCTCTGAAAGTTTTATGATTGATAGAGCAGGTTAAGTAAGTACGCATGCTGCTCATAAGTCATAATCATAATTTTGCGAGTTACGCCCTTACGTGCCTTTACCGACGATACGTCGTCCGTGTTTACTGGTCTAATCATGATTGGTAATGTAGGTTCGTGAGTGTAGATTGTAACACTAATAACACCGTAGGGACCAAAGGATAATATTTGAAATCGGTAACTGCAGTTTTGAAGTGTTTGATGCAAGAAATAGGTTCAGTAGAGTTTATAGTTTCAGGAGTATTTGCACATTCATTTTTGCTGTTATTGAAGAAGTCACTCTTCCTAGAGCATATGGAAATTTTAATTGTCTTTAAGGCAAGACTAGCTTTTTGCACAATGAAGTGATAAGACTTTAAATTTCAGTTCAAATACTACTGTGAAGCACCTTCCCATTGTCAGGAAAGGAACATTTTTCTATATATTTTCAATATCAGATAGAGGCGGACTGGGAGTACAAGGGCCCACCCGCAGAATGATGCTTAAGGGCCTTAATGAATATCGAGTTGGTCCGGAGTCAGGACTGCCCTTTTAGGAATTAACCCTTAGCTGGAGACTTGGATGGCTAAACCCCCGCCTCCGTGTATGCGTATCTATAGCCAAGTATTATTTCGCTTTCTTTATTTTCTACAGTCTGAAAATCTTTGTAATGAATCGTACATGTACTTTCAAAGCAGCGACTGTTTATATTGAAAGAAATCTGAATATGAGATAATAATTCCATCTTCAAAATTATGAGAAATTTAATTTTCATGAATGATACATGCAAATGAGTGAATATATTATAATAAACTTAATTTTATCGCATAAACAATATTCTACCTTTGTAGATTTGTTTACATGATATATAATGAAGAACATTGAGTAACCATCCAATTATGGAAGTGAGAAACAAGAAAGTAACATTTTGAAAACACAGAAAGTTTAGAGAAACGGTTTTAAAACATTTTTGATAAAGCATGCTGAGTTTGATAAATAATTTCTTGTTGACTTCTTAAACACTAATTAAATTGGGGCATTATTACATATATTAGCATTGCAGCCAAAAATATATTTTCTACTAACGGCAGTTAGGAGTCACCCTCTCAAAATCAAGAAAGAAAAACGGAACGCACAGCACGAACTTTTGATGTAAAAATTCGCATACTTATTTTATTGACTACATAGAGGTGATAACGCATTTGTCAGTCATGTCTTTGATGCGTTTTGCAATTCTTATAAAGTACGTGAGTAATGAAAAACATTTATCAAACCAACTTTTCTAAAGACAGAAGAAGATTTCCCAATTTCATCGATAATTTCATCATTAGAGATTTTTTTGCAGAACTTCCCTTTCAATGGCCGTAAGTATAAATGATTCCAGAATATGATTTGACAAAGACGAACGTGTACGAGTTTTAATTAATTTAAGATAACTGAATGCTCGCTTACACGATACTTGATTAACTAAGAGAGTTATCAAATATTTGTGTATAGTAAACAGTGTTTGAAAAGTGGAAACGCATGTTATTCCTTAGTAGCAACCTGTAGCAACACAAGTAACACTGCTTACACGGGTGATTTTCTTTGCTCATGTTATGAGACTGGCATTCTGAGAAAGAGCCAATGCATTCCTCAGGTACACTTTCGCCCTCCGAGGCACTACACTTAGTAAAACTGTAGCATTCTGCAACATCTACGTCGGGTTGTATGTCAGTAAAGTCTTCATTATTTGCTTTATCACAGTAGTCTGGCAGAGTTTTCCGGAGTTCTTTTTTTTTTCCTAATTTTAGCAAAATTCAACAATTCAGATTTCAAATTTTCTTGTTCAACTAAACATCTTCAGCTTTCTCCTGCAAAGCACCTTCTGGAATACCCTCATTTAGTAAATCAGTAAATCGGCAAGGATGAAGACAAGAAGCACCAAAGACTAATTTTTTGTTTGTTTGTAAATCTATCATTTAATCTATTCTGGATTTGTATCCCAATGCCAAAACCCTGCAATATTTGCAAATGGGACCAAGTTAATATTCGTACACTATAGTTAAGTATACCGAATCAAGAACCCCATCTTGCTATAGCCCTTCCTCTTTATCGACTCGAACTTTTAAAAAACTGATTCCATCAGCAATGGAGACGTCCTTCTACCCGAGTTTTGGAAACAAGTAAACTAATAATCATAATAATAATAATAATAATAATAATAATAATAATAATAATAATAATAATAATAATAATAATAATAATAATAATAATAATAATAATAATAACTTAAAAACTAAAGATTTGCAAGAAAGAAGTTGTGCGTTTCCATTGGGGTCCACTATTTCACGTGTACTTTATATATACGATAAAAAGAAATTGTCCCAATCTAATGCCCTCTTAATTTCCACAGTTTTGTAATGTCTTTGTTACTCTTGGGTAAGAACATGGAGAATATTCCATAAAAATCTTCTTACAGTAAGAAAACTGTTTTAGACATGGAATTCGGAACGCAAGTTGTGGCGTTGGAAAGACCAAAAGTTAAATAAAATTATAATTTTTTGTCTTTCTTTTTTATCTGGCTGTTAATATATATATATATATATATATATATATATATATATATATATATATATATATATATATATATATATATATATATATATATATATATATATATATATATATATATATATATACATATATATATATATATATAATTACAATGCTATTGTTTAATCTCGTGTGTGGATTGATATGTTTATGTGCATGTTTATTGCATGTTCATACAATCCTGTGTTTAATTTCCTAGTAGATGAATTAAATTTTCGCCAATTGTAGTTAGATGGTTTCTTTAAACTATTTTCATCCATGTTGATACGCTGCCCTGTATGTATGTGAGTGTTTGTGAGTAAATAATAAATTTAGTTTTAAGTGGTAGCATTTAATATTGATTTACTGTGATAGTGTTCATAAAAAGTGTGTAATAGCATGTTATATGCATTAGTGTATGACGGAGGTCATGAAAGATAACCAATTCTAAAGTAGTCTAAATCGGCTTTGGGAGAAAATCCAAAATAACAGAATGAGCCTGAATAACGACAGTGTTTTCAGAAATCTCAAAACTTCTATTTGTGAAGAATATATAGGCCTACATTACTTTATTTTTCGTTCGATCTCCATTATAAAAATTCACATACTGGATATAGGTTATTTAATACTTCGAAATAATAAATAAACAATTAATTTAAAACTTCTCATCACTTGGGCTGCGTTAGGGCAACTCCCATTTGTGCAGTTGATTGGATCCAGGTCGGGGTAGTATGAGGGAACACGTGTCTCTTCGGGATCACTTCAGAATTGATCCTAAAGTAATAACCTTCGAATATGAATCACCTTTTTAATAACTATTCAAGTTCTTTTACCATATTTCCATAATTATCCAGTAACCCCTTATCTGTAGTTCCTTCTTCTTTTCTACTTTTTCTCTTCCTCTTTTCTTCCTTTCTCCTACTTCCTTCTCTTCTTTCTCACTTTTTCTTTCCTCTTTCTCATAAAACTGAAGAGGGGTCGTGAGTAGGAGTTGTCACTATAGACACGGTCATTAAAATTCTTTCATGTTTCTCTTCGGAAGTCCGATATGAATTAGTTAACCCTAAAACATACATATGAATCAAGAATTCCAAAATTCATTTAATTTATTTTTTATTTCATATTTTACTAAATTATTAAATTAGAAGATACAATTTAAAATAGAAATAACGAGTCACCTTTCCCAATCACGATGACCTATTTCATGGCACCATATAAATATGTAACGTTAATTTTATATATATATATATATATATCTTTTGTTACGTTACATTCCCTGATTCCAAATGTATATATTAAATATTTATACAGTTCACGAGATTATCATGAATCACATAGCACAGTTATTCACTTTTTGAATATATATATTCACTTTTAACATATATCGTGTTTTGTCACATTACAATATTATACATTCAGTCTTTACAAGATGGCTCTTCATTCTATCTATCTCTTTTAGTTACCGTAACAACGACTCAACCAGATGAACAAGTTGTCATAGCAACGAAAACAAGAAATATCTCGATATAATAAACTATTTCTTTATATTTTTCTCCTTCTTCTTAATTGATTGTTTGTATCGAACTTTAAATGACATGATTTGTGCCACTGTGCACGATTCCTAATTAGATCATCCACTGTCATATCACTGGTGAATTTCAGCGGCACTCGTAATGCTTTCAGCTCCCTGAATTTTGCTACATTTTCCAGGAATGACGGGTAGGCCACTGGTGCTGATGTGACAGCTCCATGAACATTCAAGGGACAGCGCAGGGATTCAGTTGTAGTTTGTTGGCAAATTATACACTTTGTTCATTCCATCTTCATGAAATTCAGTTCACCATACCTGGAATAGAAGGAAAATTGCAATATTAGTATAAGTAGGTACAATATATAATTGCAATCAAATAACAAATTATAAAGTTGCACCATCCAGGCATCTTGCTTTTCTGATCACTTGGCGCCGGTCCTAGAATTAAAGCTTGGATGCTGGGAATAACTGAAAAAAAATTGGTGCTTGTATCCAACATGTCCCCCTACACTACCTAAGCTACCTCACTAGTAAGGAAACTTACTTTTTTGAACAAACAGCATGGAAAATATGACATCAACATCCTTTCGGCCCGATTTCTTGGGCTTTGCACCCCAGACCAGATTTACATCACCGATGTGCTAACGGGTAACCGACCCTCTCCAATGTAACCACCCACGTCTAAAAACTCCATGCTTCGTTGGTGCATAGAAGGGACCCGTCCCTATACTTTCGGGATCCGATATCTGGAAACATCAGACCCCGGGCTCGATTTGTGACATCACCGCTATGCTCAAGGGACCGCAACCTTTCCACTGCCACCTCCCACGTCCAAGAACTACATATTTCATTAGTGAATAGTAGGGACATAAGCTCAAAACTTCGAGGTCCGTTTTCTGACATCACCGGTGTACTCAGAGGACCATTATTTATCGCCCACTCGCGTACAATAACTCCATGTCTAACACGGTTTCCTTACCGTAGAAAAATCAGCTCCATGCTCTTTATATGTTACCGATTCCATATCACATTATTGGATACATAAATTATGGACAAGATTACATTTTCGAGTTAATAACCTACCTGTATTTTAAAGGCTTTTTATTGTCTTATTGATTTTTCCACAAACAAGGCTACGGGTTGGGCAAGGGCCCCCTTTCACTAAAGTGTATTCAACGTAAGAACCACAGCTGAAATAAACAAAACAGTTTGTATCACTCCGCGTCAAGCTTCACGGCGAGATTTCTGCTTCGGTCAGCTGTTCTTTTTCCGTGCGTTCCTCGATCTCAAAAACAAGATATATCTCGGTTATAAAGCAAGCATAGCTAGAAGGTAATTTCGAGGGAGGGGTGTCCGAAATTCCTTCCCCGGAAAATTTTTGGGCGAAAAACGCGATTTTAGGCTTAATTTTAACAACTTTTCCAAATTTCGGGGGGGAGGGGCGGAACCTCCTGGCTACGCTACTGAATGGAATTAAGTAAATGTTATTATCAACTTAAAGAAATAAATGATAAAATAATTATGAATTACTCACGTTAATCCGAGGTTTCTTCTGAATCGCTCAACGCAGTAACTTGCAGGTCTTCATCAGAAGATTCATCAGATTCGTTGTTTATGTTAATTACAGGGTGCGGCACGTAAAACCGGCCCGTCGTAATGTCATGGTATATTGCGTTTCTGCCGACAATTAAATTATTTTCAGCTTCCTACCAAGAGATAGCGTGTCAAGCCGGGGTCGAAACACGTATCCTGTAGGTGCACGTGTAAAGCAGCTGCAGTCGCAGCCAGTAAAACGTGTCCAAACCAGTTGAGAAGTAGGTCTCGCTGTGTGAAGTCGGGTGAGTGTGTGGTAATGCCGTATCCAGTAACCGAGCGTGTTGCCATTGCCTCCTCGGTCACCAGACTTATCGCTTGTGACTTTTACTTGTGGGGACTGTTAAAGGGAAGAGTAGAGCTTATTTGATACAAATCCACAAACAATTGAAGAACTCAAGACCTCCATCCAGGATGTAATCAACTGACAAGTGTATGAATCTACGAGACCTACTTCTCAACTGGTTTGGACACGTTTTACTAGCAGCGACTGCAGCTGCTTTACACGTGCACCTACAGGATACGTGTTTCGACCCCGGCTTGACACGCTATCTCTTGGTAGGAAGCTGAAAATAATTTAATTGTCTCCAGAAACGCAATATACCATGACATTACGACGGGCCGGTTTTACGTGCCGCACCCTGTACAAGGCGATTCACCAAGGTGTCAGAAAGTCCGTCCAGATTCCACATTTTCTCTTCCAAAGGCGGCCTTTGGGGGTGGCTACTGGGGCATCCGCCCCAGGCCCCGCGATAGGATATTCTCTTGTCACAGTCAGCTCAAATATGAGGGGCCTCTGCAACATTCTAATGTACCGTAGCTTAGAGTTAAGTGAATACTTTGGCCAATAATACGGTGTGGTGGATTTCTTCGGAAACCAGTTTTCATAAACCAGAACTTCGTACTCAATATTTTACTTTTAGAAGCCTTAAATTCCCGAAATCTACACCATTACTATGAAAGCATTTAGCATGATATTTTTGGTTTTAAAGTACCGTAATAATTACGCCCTTGAGTTTCGGATTAACAATGGGTCAGCAAACAAGGTGACGCTAATACCATGTACGTGACTCTAAATGGCCTTATCTCAACTTTTCTTTGTTGTCGAAATAGAGTGAGAAGTCATGTTGTTTGTTGCTTTTGGGTCAGAAGAGTGGTCCTGTTGCTACGGACACCTCTGAGTCATCGCTTCCAAGAAATAGCTCCTATTGCACGCCTTGTGTAGCACCTCAGTTTGGCTTCGGAATTCGGACCGCGCAGTCGTAGTGAGATGTGGATACGTAATATTATGATTAGTGCGTGAGTGTCTTCCGATTATTCGTTTATTGGGCAAAGAATAAGTGACCATCATGAGTGGCAGAGACAGAGACAAATTCCGTAAATACGAAAGTGGGGCTGCGAAAGCCAAGAAACGGAAATATAAAGATTTCATTCAGAAGCAAAAGGGATATTTGGACAAGTTTGTTATAGCGATAAAATCAGCGGATCAACACCAAAAACTTAAAAACACGGATGATGATTTGTCTGTGACTGTGAGCGACCGGTGTGATGCGACAGACCAGGTTGTGATACCAAGTTTTGCGTCCGACGAAGAAAACAAACTAGCCGGCAACAAAACTGTTTCTACGCCCTGTTATCCCACAAGCAACAATGAAAACTTGGTGCAATTCTCTGGGGACAACGTTGTTGCAACAGACCCAGAAAGTGACCTCTCCTCTGAAAGCGCGACCATTCCTCTGCATATTTCTGACACTCTTAAAACGACGAGCACACTGTTCGAGGACATATACGATCAAGGTAATTGGAAACATATTAACAGTGAAGTGCGTGACATGTTAGTGGAGAAGGGTCCAATCAGGCTAAGTGACTGTGAATACCCAAAGGACGAAGGTAACAGACATTTTTTGAACAATTTCTTTACACGGAGGATGCCGAACGGAGAAACAGTGGATAGGTGATGACTAAGTTATTCGAAGATCAGAGACAGAGTATTTTGCTTTCCTTGTAAATTGTTTGGCACGACAGCTACTAGAGGCCAGTTAGTAAACGAAGGCTGCTGCGACTGGAAGCATCTTGGCGATAAACTTCAGCACCACGAAGTTTCTGTAAATCATGTTAAATGCATGACAGCGCGGTTGGAATCAGCTCGGAGAATGTCCAATGGTAGCGCAATTGATAACATGATGCTAGAACGAATTAGAAAAGAAAAGCTGCATTGGCGCGCAGTGTTACCAAGAATTCTAGCGATTGTATGGTACCTTGCCGAAAAGAACAGCGCATTTCGTGGGAGAACGGAGAAACTTTATGCCCCGAACAATGGTCAGTTTTTAGGCCTAGTTGAGATGCTGGCCAAATTCGATCCAACCATGCAAGAACATCTCCGCCGAATTAAGAACGACGAGGCTCACTACCATTCCCTCGGCATAGGATCCAAAACGAGCTTATCGACCTGATGGCGTCAGAAATAAAGGGGAAAATTATTGATAAAGTGAAACTTGCTAAATATTTTGGCGTCATCATTGACTGCACGCCTGATATTGGCCACAAAGAGAAGATGTCCCTAATATTGCGTTTTGTGGACGTATCAGATCCGGAAGTGAACGTGGAGGAGCACTTCATCGAATTTCTGGATGTGGACAACGCAACAGGAAAGGGGTTGTCTGAAGCTCTTCTTGCCGCACTGGCGAACCTCGGTCTCGACATCGCCGATTGTCGTGGCCAGGGGTACAACAGTGGTGCGAACATGAAGGGAAAGCACCAAGGAGTTCAAGCGCACATTCTTCGCATGAACAGTCGAGCATTTTACACTCCGTGTGGCTGCCATAATTTGAACCTTGTTTTAGCTGACATGGCTAAATGCAACTCCCAAGCAGTGACGTTTTTTGGTGTCACACAGAGAATATATAAATGCTTTGCTGCCTCGGCTGAAAAGTGGAAAATTTTGAAAGAAACCGTACCTTTCATGACTACAAAATCACTTTCGGAAACGCGGTGGGGTGCCGCCTGGAAAGTGTGAAAGCTCTGCGTTATCAGACGAAAGAAGGTAGGGAGGCACTGTTGACTGTCGCAGATACCGCCAATGATCCGCTAGTAAAAAGTGAAGCCGAATGTCTTGCAAATTATGAGCTCGAAAGCTTCGAGATTATTCCGAGCTTAATCATATGCTATGACATTTTATTTGCTGTGAATGCTGTCAGCAAAACTTTGCAATCAGCTGACATGCATCTCGATGTGGCAATACAGAAAATCAAAGGCCTTCTTACTTTCTTGAGAAAGTACCGGGAAACCGGATTCTCCGATGATATGATCGCAACAAAGGAAATTGCGTCCGAAATGAACGTAGCTCAGAAAATCAAGGAATGAAGAGTCAGATGTAAGAAAAAACAATTCGATTATGAGGGTAACGACGAAGAAACATCTTCGCCGGAGGAGGCCTTCAGAACAGGATATTTCTTATGGATAGTGGATCAAGCACTTACCTCAATGGAAAAAAGATTCGAACAATTGGAAGAGTAATCTTCAATCTTTGGATTTCTATACAACTTGAAGGGTTTGCGGTCATTGAACGACGATTATTTGTTAAAGTGCTGCATGGATTTGGACAACATGTTACGCGCAGAAGATCCACGCGATTTGGACGGAATTGACTTGTGCGCAGAATTGAAGATTTTTGGAGAAATGCTTCCTGATAACATCAATGCCGCCCAAGAGTGTCTTCAGTACGTTTGGCCCATTCGAGATTCATTTCCCAACATCGTTATTGCATACAGAATTATGTTGACAATTCCTGTGACAGTTTCCAGCGCGGAAAGGAGCTTTTCGAAGTTGAAACTTATCAAAAACTATCTACGATCAACAATGTCGCAAAGCAGATTGTGCGGTTTAGCTATTTTGTCCATCGAAAAGGAAGTTGCCGCAACAATGGACTACGAGGACCTTATCAACGATTTTGCACAGCGAAAAGGCTGAAAAGTGGACTTACGTCTGTGACCGTCAAAGCAGCTGCTTCGTAAGTCAGTGATAGTTTCATTATATGTTCTAGTTTGTTGATCTTGCATGTACGTAAAATGTTTCCGAATCATTAATGTCGTAAGTTATATCGACCCCCATGCCATAACAACCCCTTACCCCCTCAAAAATTTCACCTATGTTTCCTGGCTTCGGAGAGGGGGCTTCGCCTACCGAACCCCCCGCCCGGGGCCCCAATACTACTAAGGCCGCCTCTGTCTCTTCTTCCTTCAGCACATGACGATTGTTTTTCCACATATCTGATGCCACTTGAGTCAAAGCAGTTTCAAGCAGCAGCCGAACGTCACGTAACTTAAACGTGGTATTGTTTCTGGCTACAAAACCCTTAACAAACGCCCACACAGTTTCTATCGGGTTCAAATTGCTATGGTAGGGGAGGCAGTCTCTCAATCATTCTCCCAGTCTGTTTTGCGATACTGTCTACTACATATAGGTTTTCGTTGTTGAGAGCAATGCTTTGCGCTTTATTCAGTAATTCCACTTTAACACCGGACTCTGAGAAAGGCACTTTCTTTGCTGTTAACCACTCAATTATTTCTTGTTTTCGCCATGAGGAGTTTCGTATGAAGCATTATCCATTACAATAACACACCCGGGATCAAGTTTAGGCAATATTGTTTCAAACCATTCACGAAAAACGTCACCATTCATGTCATCATGGTAATCACCACCGCGCTTAGATTCAAAGATATGAGCACCACCGTCTACAAATCCACTATCACTGCCTATATGAACAACTGTTAGTCTTTTTCCTTTGCCCGTAGGATTTTTTAGGCCGATTGATTTTCCAGACAAGAAAGGCCTATTTTTTTAGAACATACAGTTGTGTCTACCCATACATTCGATGTAGTGTGACCTTCGTTCACCCAGGTTTCGTCTAAGTAATATATGGTCCTATTTTCCGCTTTGTGTTTACGAATATTTCTCAAATATCGTCGCCGCCATAATGCAATATCTTCCCTATCTAAAATAACGTTCACTTTATTTCTCTTGAGAAACTGAAAACCAATATCCAACAACAATGTGTAGAACGTAGATCGTTTGAAACTAGGCAACATAGGGTCACTATTTACAGAACTCAACATTTTGTTTAGTGTAGGTGGTTCATTTCTTAGAAAGAAATCATGCACTTTGCTCCGAATAGCACATTTCACAAAGTCATCCGCCTTCACTAATTCTGATTTCAGTCTTTCTCTTTTTACCCGGAGTTTTCAACAACCCCGTTTCTTTGAACTCTTTACGTACATTCACAACACTCGACTCAGAGACACCAGTATATTCTGCCGTTAATTTCACTATGTCACTCACTAACACAGTAGGATTGTTTTCCAGCTGTTTATTGAACACGTTTAAAACAATTCGTTTTTCCCCGCTCTTCCTTTTGGTTTTCCTTTTGGATGTTTCATAACTTGACACTGAACAGAAGCACTACATGTAGCCGGCATGTTTTCAAATTGTAAGGTGACTGTTGGGGGCGGGACTTAAAATGACTGTTGCAATCTCTGCGTTTTTTAAAGACAGCCCTTACACTTTTTTAAAAACGGTTTTTCTTTATCATGGTTGTTAAGAGCAATTCAAAATATATTAAATTTGTACCGAAACATATTATATAAATGTTTATTCTCTACTACATTTACTATCTACCTCTCTCTCTCAAGTGTTTAACATTTGTTGTTATAGATACTTATCGGTTTGCATGTTAGCAACACTGTGACGATTGTTTTTTCTCGATAACAGAAGGTAAAAATCACAGAATATGGCATATATTTTGTCAGTAATTTGTAGTAGTATATTTTGCTCCGTGAATTAATATTTTTTCGTCTCGTATAACAAATGTGTGAAGTTAATTATAGGAAACAATGTGAAAAATAGTTCCTCTCTTTAACCAATTACAAATAAGCAATTACGTCAATCACGGAACTATAATTGTAACTCCAGCCAATTACATTTCATTGTAGTACGTCATTTGTTTATCCCAGGTGTGTTTCTTACATTGAATACACTTTAGTGCCCTCCCTTCGCTAGCACTGCGGGCTCGTTAGTAACACCACTGGTTACTGTGAACGAGAATGGAGTATTGAAATAGTTATAACCAATCGAGTAATATTTTAAGTGATTTTGCAGACGGCAGGGCCCACTCGGAAATTTCGGGTATCGGTTCAGTTCGCCTCTGCCAGATAGCACTAGTTTGTTGAGGATGTTTTTCAACATACTCCACTGTCTTGTCGTCTCTTTTGTGGCTTTTGGGTAGTCCAGTTCCAAAATGACTGTTGCCCATTTACAGCAAATCCCAGAAAACTTAGAAAAAATTTAAGATTTGCATGTTTTGCAGAACTGAAAATACTTCTGTGTGTTCATGTTCAAACCTTGAACATCCTCACATATTTCTAGTTCTTCAAAATGCATCGATCTTACAGGTTTTTTTTTCTGTTTTCTGGAATTTGATATAAATGGAGAAGAGTCGTTTTGGAACTGGACGACTCATATAGTGTAAATGTAAATACAGTTTTCAATCCATTCCGGAGTTACTTTTAAAGTGAATAGTTTATATTGATTATTTTTATAGTAAGCAAGTGCAGGTAACACTGTTCAACAACGAAAATGTAAATTGAACAAAATCAGCTAATTCTTATAGATTTTGTGGTGCTGATCACGAATTTGAAAGTTATTTTCGAATATTAGCTCTACTTTTTCGTTTTACAGGCATATCTAATAATAACGCTTTAAAAATAAATATATTCGCTTCGTTTGGGGTAAAATGTTACACTGATCCGGCAACACTGGAGAAACTATATGAACGCTTGGTTTCATTGTATTCCTTATCTTAGTAGTGTTCTGCTATTGTTAGAAAAGACAGGTTTAGTGCAGTTATCAGCGTTTTGGGTGTGACGTTTGTGTAGTGCAGGACATAAAAATACAACTACAAGTACGCAAAAATATTGGTATTTCGAATGTATATTTTTAAATAGTTGTCGGAACTATTTCAAGTGACATTTTGAGGATTTCAATAAACAAAAATGCCGCGAAATTGTGTAAACAGTGCGGATAGCTTCTGCTACTTGTGTGGGGAAGTGACATTTTCCTCACAAAAGCAGACTATAACACCACTAATAAGAAAAGCCTATCAATATTACTTTGGTTGTAAAATTGGAGACCAAGATAAATCTTGGGCACCCCACATTGTGTGTAACACTTGTGCCAGCAATCTAAGAAATTGGATTAATGGGAAGGGGCGCTCAATGCCTGATTTGGAGGGAGCCAAACGACCACATCAGAGACTGTTATTTTTGTATGGTGCCTTCCGTCAAGAAGGGAATTTCCACGAAGAAGAAGCGGGCCTTGATCTATCCTAACATTCCTTCTGCAATGCGCCCTGTTCCACATGGAGAAGGACTACCTGTTCCTGACCCACCTAAAGAATACGGTCTTTTTTCTGATGATGATCAAGAAGTTGAAGCTCCTGAATCAAGTACTTCGAAGGACCCTACGTTTGTTGTAGAAGAACCTCCATGTGAACCACATAGACTTACTCAAGAGGAACTAAGTGATCTAATCAGAGACTTGGACCTCTCGAAAAGCAAAGCCGAAATTTTAGCGTCACGCTTAAAGCAATGGAATTTATTGCAGGAAAAAGTAAATATTTCAGTGTATCGGAATAGGGAGAAGATGTTCACTTCATTTTTTACTATGAAAGACACATTTGTGGCATGTACAGATGTAAATGGTCTCATGAGGGCACTTTAAATTAATTACGAACCTACAGAGTGGAGGCTCTTTATAGATTCGTCCAAGGTGAGTTTAAAGGCAGTGCTTTTACATATTGGAAATGAACTTCCTTCAATTCCTGTAGGTTACGCAGTTCATATGAAGGAATCTTATAAAAACTTGAAACGTTTACTTCAAGCCATTAAATATTACGATTTTCAGTGGCTTATTTGTGGTGACCTTAAAGTAATAGCACTGTTGGTAGGTATGCAGTTAGGGTATACAAAGTATTGTTGCTTTATATGTGAATAGGACAGTAGAGATCGTGGATCTTATTACCGCAAAATTGATTGGAGTACCAAAGAAACTCTTCAGCCGGGAGTGAAAAATGTGCAGCATGAACCACTGGTAGATCGTAACCGAATTTTGCTTCCCCCTCTACATATTAAATTAGGTCTTATGAAAAGTTTTGTTAAGAGCATGAACCAAGAGGATGAGGCCTATAAGTACCTAAGAGGACAATTCCCTCGATTAAATGATGCCAAAGTTAAAGAGGGTGTTTTCATAGGGCCACAGATTAGGCAACTATTCAAAGATCACAAGTTCGACGAAGTTCTCCAAGGTGAGGAGAAAGCTGCGTGGGAAATCTTGAAGAGTGTTTGTTCACAGTTCTTGGGAAGACACAGAGCAACAAATTGCAAACAACTGGTAGCAAAGTTGTTATTGTGCTACGAAAATCTTGTTTGCAATATGTCTCTGAAACTCCACTTTCTTCATTCACATCTAGACTTCTTTCCCGAAGATTGTGGAGCAGTAAGTGACGAACATGGTGAGCGTTTCCATCAAGATATTGCAGCCATGGAGAAGAGATATGAGGGAAAGTGGAGTTCTAACATATTGGCCGACTACTGTTGGACTATTGCAAGGGATGCTCCAGATGTAACCTACAAAAAGCAAGCCAAGCGAAGACGCTCAAAATAAAATAAACATAATCCTGTACAAGGGTTCACTTGAAACTTTTGTCTACATTGCAGTGTAGTTCTTGCACAAAAAGGTATTTGTACATATCTTTTATGTTTTGATGTTAATACTGATTTTTATTACGGAATTGTTAATGTTTAACTTGGCCACGGTTACTTTATTTTCTGTATCGCTGTGAAGCTGGTATTTGCGCAATTTTGAAAAAGGAAGTACAAGGGTATAGAAAGCTATACGTTAGGGTACTTCTTAACTCCCCAGCTTATCACATCACAGTGAAATAGATAACAAAAGTGAAATGTAGGTTTTTACAAGGATTTTGCTTAAATGTTCTATAAATATTAATACATTTGTATATATACAGCTACTGTTGTACAAGGGCGTTTTTTTCACAACCTGAGCTGAGAAAATTGTTCTATTATCATTTTCTTTCATATTATGCTTAAATGAATGTAAAAATCGCAATTTCAGAAGAATTTACATACTTTCGATCAAAATTTGTTGAACAATGTAATTTTGTTATACTTTTTACACAAGAAGCACAGCGATAACTACATCTGATATTCATTAGACTACCATTTAGTAACGTGGTGATTACGAATGCTTGCCTTCCTACGAGGTATTAAGCACTGATGTCAAGGTACGTGGAAATTTATTGAATATATTCGTTAAGAATTTTGTGTAATTTTTAAGAGGTTCATTTCTTTAAAAAGCGGAATACATATACACTATTAGTGCCGAAAATTAGAGTGAATCGGCGTTATGAAGTAGATCACCAACAGGCACGTAGCCAAGGGGGGGGGTCTGGACCCCCCCCTTCGAGACCAGAAATGAAAAAAAAATTAAGGAAGGATGAAACAAAATTAAATGAGAAAAAGAAGGATCGGCGTTAAAAATAAACTACAGGAAGCTATGGTTACTCTTTCTTATGAGGAAATTTGTATTACTTGCAATACATGGTTGCAAGGTGACCGATATATTCTGGAAGAGTCAGGAAATTTGAAATTTCTAGAAAAGTTGCGGAATTCTCAGAATTTCTGCTACTTACTAGCCAGGGAGATTTGAAGCTTCCGAAAGCATAGTGCCGTTGTGTAACAGCGTGGACATTTTTTATCATAATGTTTCGTCATCCTTGCAATATCAAACATGTTATTTCAAAAACAATTTTCTACTGCTCCTTTAACCTGTCATTTGAAACAGACAGTAGTTGACGGAATAATAAAAACAAAAATATATGTAGAAATAAAGTTCTGTTAGCATTCGATTCAACAGAAAAAGGAACGCAGATATTGCAAAATATTTTACAAGACATTATTGAGTATGTACTTTTTATAATAGTGAATATGTACTTTTTATAATAGTTGAGGTCATAATGAAAGGAAAATTGTTATGTTTGAATAAACAGAGAAAGGATGTAAATATTGTATAATCTTTTTCAATACTTTTTTTTAAAATTTACTTTGAGATTTCTTCATAGTTTATTAAAATACTTACCAATATATCCTCACGAAACCAATATATGTTGATAGTAAAGTAGTTTAGATTGATCGAGCTCCTGGGCCTTCAGTAGGGATGCGCACGAGACGAGTCGAGACAGGATTCTCCTGACAAAATTCGAGTCGAGACATGACTCTTCCCATAGTGAAATATACAGTTTTCGAGTCGAGACATCACTTTTACAATACATTTTCAAGACGAGACAGCCACAAATCTTGTCTCGTGCGCATCCTTAGCCTTCAGAATTTCATGTCACGCACCCCCCCCCTTGCCGTTACGAAATCCTTGCTAAACGAACCAATATATGTTCCAGTAAAATTGTTTAGAATGATCGAGCCTCTGGTGTGATGACCAAGGGCACCGATCCTCGGACCCCCCCCCTTCACACAATCCTGGCTATGTGCCTGTCACCAATATTTACTTACTTCTCTATGCTGTCGTTCTTAGCTGGTTAAATTATTTTCTTTATTTTCTTTCAAATCTATCGCAACACATGGTACAACCGCTTCCAATTATGAATGGAGCTGAATGCAAGGACTGTTTAGCCCAAAATGGAAACATCAGAACGTTACAAATTATCACGAAGTCACTCATATCATGAATATATCTTACTTATCCTCCTCTCTACCATTAGAAGACATATGACAATAGATAAAATCTACTACTTAACTCTACAACACATTTTGATGCCAATTGGCATCATGGTGAATCAATAACAATAATAATGATAGTCTTAAAATGTATATATTAGCAAATAGCACATGCCGTTGCCATGTGCCACCAATAGAGTCAAGCTTTTTACCACAAGTACAGTCAAGTTTCAACTACCAATAGGGTCAAGTTTACGTCTAGTGACATAGGTCGGACACAGAGTGTCAGAGAGCGTCAAAAAACATATAGAAAGCACAAAACGTGCACGTTTGTTACTTGTAAATTTTTCACAAAACTTCTTTTTGTTGTTGTTGTTGTTCTCTTAACATTAAAAAAAAATCATTGTTTCACAATCTTCAATACCACATGGTTTCTGCGGATATTGACACTAAACTATGTTTTCACTACTGTAATACAACCATGACATCCATTCTGTAATTTGATACCTCGAAAGTAAAAACAAGAAAAATAATATTTTTGGATATTATTTACATTTATCTACGTAATGCATGAAGAAAGAAGAAAAATAATTTCAAAACAACCAAAATTAATTCATGCAATAAATTGTTAACAATGTAATATTTTACATAATACTGTAAACGATTAAACAGTTTTTTCCAGCAGAATATAGTCAACTAATAATTGACAACAAATAACATACTTTTTAGCGCACTAAAAGTACAATTTTCTTTATTTTTTGAAAACTACATATGAGAATTTACAAAGTATATAATTTTATTCTGTTCGATGTGGTCTATAGATACTATTGTATTATATTTGCAAATTATATAGATAAACAAAAATTTAAAAGAGTTAGTCATAATCTTTGGATATGTTTCTACTATTAGCCATCCTGTGATAATGGTCTTTCTAGTGTCATAATGAAGAGATTATTGAGGTCTCTTCACTTCAGTAAGTCACATGATTTTCGTGAAGCATCAACTTTTAGCTTTATAAATTAACTCGCTAAAGCTCGCTGGGGGCTCCGCCCCCAGACCCCCGGTCATGGCTTTGCCATAAGGTGTCAAGTTCTAGAAAACTATTCCTTGAGGAATTCACTTCCCTTTACAGCACACATCTGTTACCAACACATACTTCAATTGAACCGGTATTATTTCTTCCATTTAACTTTGGACAGCAAACACACAATTTATAAGAAAGAACCCTATTACTACTTCTATTCTGGCAATCATGTACATGGCTAATTATATACACTTTGCGCACATCTATACATGTTAGAGACAATAACAGAATTTATTTTCTGAAACATAAACAGCGGAAACTGTCTTGCAATAGCCTACCAATTAAACATTTCATTTTCCGAAAACACTCACTGTTTACAAATGTGAATTTTTCCACCCTTTTAAATATTATGTTTTGCAGTGTAATTTAGTACGTGCAATGTATTATAATAGTGTCCCTGTTGTTAATTGTACATATTACCTGCACTAAAAGTAATTCACATCTGTGATATAAGAGTGCGAAAATATTTCAGGCTTCCTGCATATTTATTCTTGTATTTACAATGAAGGCTACAATTTACTAGGTAATTTACAAATATGAATATTGTTGGAAATTATTTAAATTTTTTTCATAGCATTTGAGTGAACACTACTTTTGTACTGTAATGTAGTACAATGGATTATAATGTAAACCTTGGGCATAGTGGTACATATTACCTGCAGCAACTTTTTCAAATATTTCATATTTACTGGACAATTTCTTGCAGTCAACCTGTATGTCTCATCTTGTATTTTCAATAAAGACTACAATTTGTAGGTAATTTATAAAAATGAATTTTGTTAAGGCTTTTTAAACATTAGTTCATAACGTTTCATTCAACACTAGTTTTTACAGTGTAACGTAGTACATCTTATTATAATGGTATCCTTTGGTAAAAAATGTACTTACTGGGCAGCAAGACTTCTTGAAATGTTTATATACACTGAGCAATTACATAGAGTCTTCGTGTATCTTTACTCTCATATTTTCAATGAAGACGGATATTAACTAAGTAATTTAGAATATGAATATTATTGGAGGCTTTAGAAAATTTGTTTATAGCATTTTAAAAAAACACTTTTTACATAGTAGTATAACAGTGTATTACAATTGTGTCTTTCTCATTTCTTATTACAATTAAATAACAAGACATCATTTCCTTAACGATACTAAAAAACGCATATATAACCCGATTACTATTCCGATTTTAGAGGTGTAATTCGCCACAGATGCCGGCCGCAACGTACCAGTATTATGTGAGCAGTAAGAACGATGTCGAAAATCTAAGGAAATCGGTAGTGTAGGGGATTGATGTGAGCCTACTGGTCAGGAGACCTGGGTTCGATTCCTAACAATCTTTTCCTCACTTTTTCTTTCTTTGAAAGTTTATTTTTATAGCATATATTGTTTGCCTATAAGGTTGAGTCTATTATAAAACGCATTTCACTCCAACCGGTACTGTAAACAAACTACTGACCCGAAAGAGGTACTTTTCCACGTATCCCGTATATTATAACTATATACGCTGCCAACGAGAAAATTGTGAAAAGCTGCGTATATATATATGTGTGTGTGTGTGTGTCTGTGTGTGTATAAAAAGGGAGATTGTTTGCAATTATTTCCGGTTTGAAGCACACACTATCCTTGCGAGACAAAATGTATTTTTGTCTCGTCTGTATACTATATCGTGGAAATGATGCTCAATGTTTTTTTCCAAAATGTTTTTGGGGGGTACACTGCCTCCTTGGGGCTCTTAGAGTACCCCCGCAGGAGACCAAATAATACGTGTATAATAGAATAATAAATAGAATAATATGAGCAGAGCCCCTGGGAATACTAACTGTGATCCTCAGGAACATTGTTTCTGAAAGAAACACTGGTGTTGCCCCATCTCTAAAGCTACATATGTTTCTTTCTAAATAGTTGAGTATCGTCTCGAAGCTTCACACGAACATACTGCCTAGTTTCGAGACGATATCAACAGTTAGTGTATAAATATATTCTTTTCGTCTATGTCTGTAATAACGAAAATATTTTGTTCACGCAATGCCAACAGAAACTATTTTGATAAAACGAAGCAACGTGATAAGAAAAAAACGTAAGCGAAAACAAGGTGCGGCGGGGAATCGAACCCAGACCTGCTACTCAGAAAGCAGACACTTTACCGCGGAGCTAACTTACTACGTTGAATTCTGTTTGTTTATTCTCCTCAATATACCACATAAGAGTCCAAATAAAGGCAATTCAAAAATATGGCAATTTTGCATTCAAGATGGCGACTTCTCCAATGATTTGTTTCTTCACTTAAACTGAACTACGTCCTTAATAATATAGCGAAACCTGGCTTACCTACCAAGAGCACAACTTACAATTTTCATGGTTACAAATTTTTGAGCCGCCATTTTGAATCGAAGATGACGACTTTTCCAACATGTCGGAATTTTCCCCTCACATTGGCTGTAATCTAC
Organism: Thermobia domestica; assembly: GCF_964235325.1. NCBI lineage: Eukaryota > Metazoa > Arthropoda > Insecta > Zygentoma > Lepismatidae > Thermobia > Thermobia domestica. The sequence continues at coordinate 125,487,759 of NC_137464.1, read as the reverse complement.
ACACTTGAACGCAATTTCGTGATTCCACCATTACTACAAGTTGTGTAGAATTAGACGCCCCCTTATAACATTCCTAGCACTTTCTTACACCGAACATGACTATTTTTTTCAAGTTTAAGGTCGGATTCGCAAACTACGCATCAGAATAAACATCACCTCGAAATTTCAACGTCCTACATACAGCCATTACAAATTTCACATTTTTTCGATTTGCGCCGCGAAACGAAAACGCATTTTAATGCTCTTTTTTCTATCATAAACTATGTTCCCAGCTTCACTGCCTGACAAAATATGACGTTTCTATCGTGTGCGGAACTACTCTAAAAACCAGCATTTCGAAACGACGAAAAATTTCGACACTTAATTTACATGGAAAATGTCGCCTTTTTCGTGATATCGGAATTTTCCCATTACTCACATCCCATGACGAACAAGTATGCAAAATTTGGTGTTTGTATGTTTTGTGGAAGTATGCAAACAATTAAGTGTGTTTCCGATTATAGAGGTATATAATTCCCCACAGATGCCGGCCGCAACGTACCAGTATTATGTGAGCAGTAAGAACGAAGTCGAAAATCTAAGGAAATCGGTAGTGTAAGGGATTGATGTGAGCCTACTGGCCAGGAGACCTGGGTTCGATTCCTAACAATCTTTTCCTCACTTTTTCTTTCTTTGAAAGTTTATTTTTATAGCATATATTGTTTGCCTATAAGGTTGAGTCTATTATAAAACGCATTTCACTCCAACCGGTACTGTAAACAAACTACTGACCCGAAAGAGGTACTTTTCCACGTATCCCGTATATTATAACTATATACGCTGCCAACGAGAAAATTGTGAAAAGCTGCGTATATATATATGTGTGTGTGTGTGTGTCTGTGTGTGTATAAAAAGGGAGATTGTTTGCAATTATTTCCGGTTTGAAGCACACACTATCCTTGCGAGACAAAATGTATTTTTGTCTCGTCTGTATACTATATCGTGGAAATGATGCTCAATGTTTTTTTCCAAAATGTTTTTGGGGGGTACACTGCCTCCTTGGGGCTCTTAGAGTGCCCCCGCAGGAGACCAAATAATACGTGTATAATAGAATAATAAATAGAATAATATGAGCAGTGCCCCTGGGAATACTAACTGTGATCCTCAGAAACATTGTTTCTGAAAGAAACGCTGGTGTTGCCCCATCTCTAAAGCTACATATGTTTCTTTCTAAATAGTTGAGTATCGTCTCGAAGCTTCACACGAACATACTGCCTAGTTTCGAGACGATATCAACAGTTAGTGTATAAATATATTCTTTTCGTCTATGTCTGTAATAACGAAAATATTTTGTTCACGCAATGCCAACAGAAACTATTTTGATAAAACGAAGCAACGTGATAAGAAAAAAAACGTAAGATAAAACAAGGTGCGGCGGGGAATCGAACCCAGACCTGCTACTCAGAAAGCAGACACTTTACCGCGGAGCTAACTTACTACGTTGAATTCTGTTTGTTTATTCTCCTCAATATACCACATAAGAGTCCAAATAAAGGCAATTCAAAAATATGGCAATTTTGCATTCAAGATGGCGACTTCTCCAATGATTTGTTTCTTCACTTAAACTGAACTACGTCCTTAATAATATAGCGAAACCTGGCTTACCTACCAAGAGCACAACTTACAATTTTCATGGTTACAAATTTTTGAGCCGCCATTTTGAATCGAAGATGACGACTTTTCCAACATGTCGGAATTTTCCCCTCACATTGGCTGTAATCTACACACTTGAACGCAATTTCGTGATTCCACCATTACTACAAGTTGTGTAGAATTAGACGCCCCCTTATAACATTCCTAGCACTTTCTTACACCGAACATGACTATTTTTTTCAAGTTTAAGGTCGGATTCGCAAACTACGCATCAGAATAAACATCACCTCGAAATTTCAACGTCCTACATACAGCCATTACAAATTTCACATTTTTTCGATTTGCGCCGCGAAAAGAAAAAGAAATTTTAATGCTATTTTTTCTATCATAAACTATGTTCCCAGCTTCACTGCCTGACAAAATATGACGTTTCTATGGTGTGCGGAACTACTCTAAAAACCAGCATTTCGAAACGACGAAAAATTTCGACACTTAATTTACATGGAAAATGTCGCCTTTTTCGTGATATCGGAATTTTCCCATTACTCACATCCCATGACGAACAAGTATGCAAAATTTGGTGTTTGTATGTTTTGTGGAAGTATGCAAACAATTAAGTGTGTTTCCGATTATAGAGGTATATAATTCCCCACAGATGCCGGCCGCAACGTACCAGTATTATGTGAGCAGTAAGAACGAAGTCGAAAATCTAAGGAAATCGGTAGTGTAAGGGATTGATGTGAGCCTACTGGCCAGGAGACCTGGGTTCGATTCCTAACAATCTTTTCCTCACTTTTTCTTTCTTTGAAAGTTTATTTTTATAGCATATATTGTTTGCCTATAAGGTTGAGTCTATTATAAAACGCATTTCACTCCAACCGGTACTGTAAACAAACTACTGACCCGAAAGAGGTACTTTTCCACGTATCCCGTATATTATAACTATATACGCTGCCAACGAGAAAATTGTGAAAAGGTGCGTATATATATATATATATATATATATATATATATATATATATATATATATATGTGTGTGTCTGTGTGTGTATAAAAAGGGAGATTGTTTGCAATTATTTCCGGTTTGAAGCACACACTATCCTTGCGAGACAAAATGTATTTTTGTCTCGTCTGTATACTATATCGTGGAAATGATGCTCAATGTTTTTTTCCAAAATGTTTTTGGAGGGTACACTGCCTCCTTGGGGCTCTTAGAGTGCCTCCGCAGGAGACCAAATAATACGTGTATAATAGAATAATAAATAGAATAATATGAGCAGTACCCCTGGGAATACTAACTGTGATCCTCAGGAACATTGTTTCTGAAAGAAACACTGGTGTTGCCCCATCTCTAAAGCTACATATGTTTCTTTCTAAATAGTTGAGTATCGTCTCGAAGCTTCACACGAACATACTGCCTAGTTTCGAGACGATATCAACAGTTAGTGTATAAATATATTCTTTTCGTCTATGTCTGTAATAACGAAAATATTTTGTTCACGCAATGCCAACAGAAACTATTTTGATAAAACGAAGCAACGTGATAAGAAAAAAAACGTAAGATAAAACAAGGTGCGGCGGGGAATCGAACCCAGACCTGCTACTCAGAAAGCAGACACTTTACCGCGGAGCTAACTTACTACGTTGAATTCTGTTTGTTTATTCTCCTCAATATACCACATAAGAGTCCAAATAAAGGCAATTCAAAAATATGGCAATTTTGCATTCAAGATGGCGACTTCTCCAATGATTTGTTTCTTCACTTAAACTGAACTACGTCCTTAATAATATAGCGAAACCTGGCTTACCTACCAAGAGCACAACTTACAATTTTCATGGTTACAAATTTTTGAGCCGCCATTTTGAATCGAAGATGACGACTTTTCCAACATGTCGGAATTTTCCCCTCACATTGGCTGTAATCTACACACTTGAACGCAATTTCGTGATTCTACCATTACTACAAGTTGTGTAGAATTAGACGCCTCTTATAACATTCCTAGCACTTTCTTACACCGAACATGACTATTTTTTTCAAGTTTAAGGTCGGATTCGCAAACTACGCATCAGAATAAACATCACCTCGAAATTTCAACGTCCTACATACAGCCATTACAAATTTCACATTTTTTCGATTTGCGCCGCGAAACGAAAACGAATTTTAATGCTCTTTTTTCTATCATAAACTATGTTCCCACCTTCACTGCCTGACAAAATATGACGTTTCTATGGTGTGCGGAACTACTCTAAAAACCAGCATTTCGAAACGACGAAAAATTTCGACACTTCATTTACATGGAAAATGTCGCCTTTTTCGTGATATCGGAATTTTCCCATTACTCACATCCCATGACGAACAAGTATGCAAAATTTGGTGTTTGTATGTTTTGTGGAAGTATGCAAACAATTAAGTGTGTTTCCGATTATAGAGGTATATAATTATTTTTTTTTCTCCATTTTCTGGAAAACTGCGCATCAGCTTCTACACTCATGCAACTCAATAAAATCTATCGACTTGTGTTGTATACGCCTCATATTTGGATAATTTATTTTTTAGTTAAATGTTAATAGAATTGTAATATTCTATTGTTGAAAACTCCCTTCACAGCAATCATAAATTTTCTGGGTCAAAATGGTTGTAATATATGATTTAAATTAAAAATGAACTGGAAACCTTTATAGTGAGAAGACTATACTGTTTTCCACCGTGCCTTTGTGCTTACTCGTTATTATTAAATACGTACTAAAAATTGTGGAGTAAACTTTGATTCTTTATTTGATTCTTTATACATATATATAGCTATACAATTATTATCCGTAACAGCTCGTGAGTACATTCTAATATATATACATAAAGATGAGAAACAAATTTAGAGTGTATCTCGTTTCATTTAATGTAAGTTCTAGCAGAGTCTACATATTTTTCTGCTATATACCGTATGCCACGAAGAAAATGAAACTCCATAAAATTTCAAATTCTATTAACGAAGTAATTTAATTCTTGTTTTGAAAATTATACCCAAAGGAACACAAGAACCCTTTGTATAACACCGAATATAGTTTTTAAAAAGCTCTCTAAAGCCAGTGAGAATGCAGCAGCGTTTTTTCTTCTTCTTTTCTTATATCTTGTCTTCGTTCTTCTTGTGCGTCTAATGCGGTGATTCTCTTTCCTTTCCAAACACCTCGAATCCAGTGGTTGGCGTCTTTCGGGGTTCTTGTGACGTGAAATGAACCGAGAATAGAAGGAAAATCGAAAATGTTCCCGCAGAAGAAAAACGTAAAGGATTTAGAGATAACAGAAGCGGTGCGCCCGCAGAATACTTTCCAATTGGTTGGCATCGGACAACAAATGACAAGGACATATAGAAAAAGAACTTACAAAATGGGTGTAAAGACAAATGGTCTGAACTCGATGTGATCTTTGACTTACCCTTTTCTGCCTCTGTGACTTCTAGACTTTGCTCCCTTTCATCACTAACCTGTTATAGTGTCGGAGGTACTTTCATTCAATTTTACATTGAATAACGGTGTATACAGTATGAGAACGAATTATATAAGTTGTACCTTAAGAAACAATTGAAGGGTAAGGGGAAGAAACAAGGAATGTCCATGTGCGTGCTTTTTCGGGTGCTTTGTCCTATCTGTTGGTGACTCTTGGTACTATTTGACTGTATATGTCATGCATGCGTAGTTGCAGAAATATCCATGTAAAAAGGGGCAAAAATTTGGCTAACCCTATCCTTTTTACACTGTTTTTAATATTAAAACGCCGTTTTCTCGAAAATGCAATTTTGTGACATTCCTTCTTTTTTCCCCTTACCCTTCAATTAAAAATAATCAAGTCTAGTAAAACTAAGTGATTATCATACCATCAGAAGTATTTAATCTTAGATACCAGGCTTAGATACCACATTGACCAAAGGACAGGACAGTCGAATTAAAATACAGTACACTGTGATTAATGCAACAAAGCCTTCTACAGCATATTCACTCTAGCACATGATAGACAAAGGTCTGCCCAACGTTGTGGCTGAGACACATTGTCAACACGCTCAGAATCTTTCTCGGCATCCTCTCCTGGCTCGGCCGGCTTGTCTTCCCCTGGTCAATATGTGGCTGACCTTATTCATTCCTTTCTCTCATACAAAGCCTATCTTAAATGACATACAAAGTGGTATGCTAAGGTAGTCTAAACTTCAGCAGGCGATTCGTCTAAAGACAGACAACAGAAAGGTCTATATCAATATAGATGTGATACCGCAAAGTGACCCAAAAAATACAACACATGACACAGGATGCGATATTAAAAGTGGACAGGCTATGAGTGAGCAGGAGTAAAAATGGATCTGAAAAGGTAGGGGGACGCATAACATCACGCAGTCCCCGTCCCTATCTTTGTCCATTGTAATTTTCTAGGAAATGGAGATACACCATACATATTTTTGGAAGTAGGGGGACGGCGTCCCCTGCGTTACACCTCACTTTCCCCCTGCTTGAGAGACACGTCAATATGATGAAAACAGTGGAAATAGTCACCAGTGTACTATAGGCGTAGTTAAAGGGGCAAAAAGAACTATGACAACTAGGGATAGTATCGAGACGAGACGAGACGAGACTTTGTACAGTCTCGGTCTCGTCTCGGTAGATAAGTAGCGGTCTCGGTCTCGTTCTCTTCTCGAGTCAAAAATCGCCGTCTCGGTCTCGTCTCGGTCAACGGATGCTTGTCTCGATCTCGGTCTCGGTCTCGTCTCGAAAGTCTCGAAATAAATAGTGTGAAATTAAAATTGTGAAAGTATTATTATCGTACAGTCTGTCGTTTTCGCTTCTTATTTTTTGCCTTCATTCTTGACTTAGAATTATGGTATGATGTACCTCTTCGTAGCTAATTTGCCAGCACTAATGCTTTCCATGCGTGTGTTCCAGGTTCAACCATCAGTGTGGGTATCACATACCTGGAATAAAACCCTAATAGTAAGCCATATTTCACTTTCAGTAATAGACTTTGTCTCACATAGCCTCAGTACTGCCTATACAATTAAAATCTATTAAATTAACTCCAGTACTATACAGTAGTTTATTTCCTTCCTTTGAAACAGAGTTGTTCAATACCTCCTAACGGATAACGCAACACATAGCAACACGAATGTATTTAATCGTACCGAAATTGAAATTTTACAATTTCTCAGTTATTATCCAATACATTATGCTTTGACTGTCATTTTAAAAACAGAATATAACGGTCATTATCTTAACAAATAGAGTAAATTATTATTGCAATATATTTTGTTTCAAATTGATCAAATGCTTTATTACCGTTTTACATCTCAGTGTTTAATTGACACTTTAAAACAGGCACTTCCTTAACCTTGTGGTGGAAGCTACACCACTCATCGTTGCTGTCTATGGTCTCTGGTTAAATCACCAAACAAGTTAGATTCGAAGTCCGATGCTTCGTATAGTACGGGTCTCACTTTAAGTACATTGTGTTTCTTATACAAGTTCATAATGTCGTAATGAATTACATAAGCATATATCCAGTGTCGTAACATAGATTAAGCTTATTCCTGAGCTCTCAGCGGTGCATGTGATCTTTGTTAGAGAAAACTAAACATGCGTTCATTACGTTGAAACTTTATATTGATTGAAAATTACTTGCGAAACATGGACATACATATATAAGTATATAGGTAATTCGAGCTATCTGTATCTATTTTCTCTGTCCCGGCAAAAGAAATGATTCTTAACTTTCTAGTTTTCTTTTGTATTAATTTTCGTAGTTTTGCTGCAATATGAAGGATCGAAAATATTTTTTTCCGCTATACGAATTTCGTTAAATTTTGGGTCCGTTTTAGAGGTAGACTATGCTAAGTCACTTTTTGGTCGAAATTGATTTAACAATACATTTTTTTTTTTAAAAAATAGACTATGTTCTTTCCAGTGGTGTAATAATGTAAGTGTAAAAGCAACATATTACTTGTAAGTACTTAGTATAGTTTGAAAACAGTGCTATAGGTCTTAGTTAAGGAACCGGATTTTCGCTTCTCCTGTAAAATTACGAAATTGTAACTTGGTTTAGTTTACCTCTGAGGTCCAGATATAATAAAATAATAATAATAATAATAATAATAATAATAATAATAATAATAATAATAATGATAATAATAATAATAATAATAATAAACCATTATCAATCCACTGCTGGATGAAGGTCTTTCCAAGTCTTCTCCACAACTATCTATCTTGAGCAATTCTTTTTCAGGTCACTCGCTAGTTGTTCTTGATTTCGTCAAACCTTATTGAATAAGGACGTTTCCTAGGCAGTTTTAATCTCATGGTATTCTGTCTAGAATTGTTTTTATCCATCGATCATAATTTCTTGAAATATGTCCAGCACATTTTCCAGTGCATGCTAAAAATAATTTTATTAGTACCAGTCAGTAATTGCCAAATAATTCTTTCTACTGTATACATTTGACCTACAAATAGTTCAAATCCGCTACTCTTGGAACAGAGACACGCTAGTTTTTTATCTTTGTGTTGAATCTGACAACACTGACTCAATGATTTAAATCAACACAATGTGAGGACCTCCATTTGGTCTAGCGGCTAGCACGCTTGACTTCGTTTCGCGTGGTCCCGAATTTGATTTCCGGTGGGGGTACAGTTGAACGACCGAAGTGGTTCGGATTCCATTATAATCATTAGCTCCACGTCTCCTTTAGACGCCCTAGCATAAGCGTGGGACGTTAAACTATAACAAACCAAACCAAAAATCAACATAATGTGTATTACTAAATGTGTCCTTGAATAATTTGCATATAGCTATGTAATGTGCCATTACAGTCTAATGAGATTATGTTCTTAATAGGAGGGTGCCCGAAATTTTTTTGCACCGACTGTACTTGATGTTTAACAAAAAAATTTCTGGCTGTTCATATAATTCGTAATTTTATTTGTTATTCTATTTCAAATTAACATGGAAAACTGTAAAAAATTCATTACGGATTATAGTTTTGGGAATCAATATCTTTATTTATATTTTAAATTAGTTATAAGTCTTGTATATGGATGTGTAAATGGATTATTACAATTCTTACGGTGTCAGTGCTATCCGAAAATATAGATCCACTATTGGACGGAACTTTCCAGATCAAATAACCAATCTAAAATTCGACAGAATTTTCAGGACCACCCTTCACCTCTCTTTTAGATACCTAGGTCCTTCTAAAATCTAGTTTAATCCAGATTTTACCAAATTTTATTCGTTTCAAAGCCCCACCGCCAAAATGCTTAGTTTTGATTGGCTGATAAACCCACGCTATGATATTAGGGCGCAATTATTCCATTCTATGCCTGAAAATTTTACTGACAACAGCCAGTCTCAGATCTTCCAGCGCCGAAAGGTAAAAAAGGAGCTAGAAAAGCTGCAGTAAAAGGTAAAATAATATAATAGTTGAATAACTACCAAGCAGGAAGCTAAGGAGCCATAAATTTGCTAGACTTTCATAGTAAAAACCGGACTGAAGAACGAAAATAGGAAGCAAAACTCGGTGACGCCATGTTTTGCCGATGTAATTAGTGGTGGACAGGTTCTGTGAAGTGCATCAGTTTGCGAGTTGTTCTTAGGGATCCACAAACAGTTTCGGAGGAGTAGTGTTTTCTCCCTTAAAATATTTTTATCCTTAAAATCTATTTCTTTTCGAGTTACGTAAGGCCTGCCCCACTACCTTTGTTTTCGTGTATGTAGCGGATGTAATTTCTTTTGTATTTATTCATTAGTAACATGGCGGTATTTAATTTCGTTGTAGTTAAGATAGGTAGAATAATGCACGTGTAAATTTACAGTAAGGGCTCCTATCTGACTCCCAAATTGGGAGTACGGCTTCCAGCGGGATGAGTTGAACATTTAGTTTGTTTCCGGGTTCCTGCCCCTTCAGGGCAGGGGTCCTATTGTTAGCTAATACTTCGATATGTCCCCTCAGGGCATTGATTAAACAGGTTGAGTAAAGAATGTGATTTAGTAAATATAAGGGCCAGTTGGCCCTGTTCATTTCTTTCCTTTCGTTACCTTTCATAGAGCCGATTTAACATGGTAAAATATGAATGTTTCTGTATATATTTATTAGTATAACATGTATTAATGTAGTGTGTAGTATGAATGTGGCATGTATGTGTTCGTAATGTAGAAACATGTTCTAGTAGTAGTAATTGTGGTAGTTAAGTGATGAAAGAGTGTGTGAGATAATTAAATATGGACAGTGTAGTATTTACTATGCGATAAATTCTTTATTATTCCGTCATTAAGTGAACTCATACACAATATTTAATAGTGAACGTAATATAGTATAATAATTCCGTGTACAAGGTCACATTCAGTTGTTCAAGGGTTGATTATATCGTCGCTAGCCCTAGTGTCAAAAGTCAGTACTAACCGCCATTCTTCTGTCGAGGTGCTTAGTGATTTAGTTTTCATGAAATTGACCTTTCTTTCCGAAATAAAACCTAGAAGGTATAATTCACAGCCCATATGAATGTACAGTTAGGTCAAGTGACCCAAAATTAATATATTCTGAAAATTTCAACATTCTGCCTGGTCTAGAAATCGAAATATTTAAATAAATAAACAATACGTAAATTTTTAACAGAAGTCGGGCGATATGATGCTAGTTCTTCGCTTTGAAATTATATTAAATGTTCATTTCTTTCTTTGTGGCTGCAGAATAATTTCATTGTTGCTGCAGAATTTTATAAACATTAAACATTATCGCAGATAATTCTATTTTCAGTGAATATACGTAGGATTTTTTTTTCTTCGTTCTTAATAAAGCTACCAGGTATTACGTAGTATTGTGTGTGTGGTGAAAGAGTCTTGGGTTCGAGTGAGGTTGTCGTGCGGTGATCGGAATGGGAAATGTTTGCAGTGATTATAGATTTTAAAGTGTTATGATGAAATGTGTATATAGGCTGGGCGTAGATAGAGGAAACAGGGTGTTTGTAGAATATAGCGTCGTGGCAAATGAAAAGAATGATGATATGAATATGATATGAATATTAATGTGAATATGAATATAAAGTATATGAATATTGTAGTAAATGAATATAGAATATAGGACACCCATATAGTTAAATATATAGTAGCCCAGTGAATACTTCGCCGTGTGTTGATATATAGATATTGAATAGATACGTGTAACTACAAACATCTCAGGTTCTGACCCCTGCACCATGATATCACGCGGACAGGAGGGCGATATATAGTCGGACTATGGTAATACTTTGTAGTTTTATGTGTTATGGTAGTAATCAACCATAGGAATACCGTCTGATAGAATGGGTAGCATCATATAATCGCTGACTAGACATATTGAATAATAAATTATGAAAAGACAGTAGTAGTTATACAACAGGGCTGTAGTGAATCATATCTTCTGGTCGGTTTTAAAAATAGAATGTACCACTCCGTGAGATTTTTTTCTTCTTCACGTTACCTACTCAGGCTAGCTTACAATGTTCATGGAGGCGACGGTTCGGACAGGGGTACAGAAGCAAAACAATTAATTATTGAAATTTATTATACCGTACCCGGGCATCGACCTCTCCCCCCTTGAATATTTTCGTTTTCTTTTCTTAGTTTTCAAACTAGATAGTGATGGAAATTAATCGATGCCTCAGAATTTAGCGCATTCTGCGAAGGGGAGCTATCGGTGAAGTTTGGCAATAGAAATCACCGATCCAAAATTCAGTTTATTTAATTTTTTTTTTATTATTTTGGCAAATCATTAGTTAGGGATATCTTAGCTATTACTTTTACTCTAGTTTCATTACTGTCCTAGAACCTTCTTAGTTCTTCTGACGGGTCGAATATTTTTTTTGTCTTACTTAGAGATTTTAAAATTAGGAACGCAGTTACCTGGTCCCTTTCCCCTCTCCTTTTATCCTGCTGGTTTGGGCCGGATACGGGGCTCGGATTTCAATCTTACAACCAAACTCTTGTGGGATTGGGATCTGATGGACACAGAACTTGCATCCTTGGCAGCAGGGCGCCCCCTTGAGTCTACGTATTTGAGTAGACCACCCCTTTTGGCATGTTAAGAATACTTTTGGCTATGAGTTGTTATATATTTAAATTCGATCACTCTTCTGAGTAGTGAGTAGTACTTTAATCTTTCTCCTTTCGTTGGCGCCGCTTTCTCTCCCTTGTCTCTTCCTTCTTACTTCGAGATTTTTTTTTAAATTTTCAACCCCCCCCCCCCGATTTTGAACTTGTTGCTTACGATTTATTTAACGTACAACTCTGATCTGAAATTACCAGCTGAGACGTTGCAAGACACGATTCATGAATGGAGTAGATAATGATTAGGTCCTCCATCACATTTTGACCTATCGCTGAAATGAACAAAGACTTAGTATTTGACGACACTTCGATTACGTTCTTTCACCGTCGTTCCGCTTAAGTTTTTTTTTTTTTTGTAATCCGTTGGTCACTTTCCTTTCTGTTTTGGTTTTCGATTACTTTGTAGTTAACCTGGGCCCAGAAATTGTACTTTGGTTTATCTAGTTATATCTTTAGAAATGCTCTGTGTTACGTGCCTGCCGCACAAAGTTTTTTTTCATGATTTAAGCACGAACTGATTATATAAAAGTGAAAATTTATAGATGCGCGGTATCAGGTAGAAAAGCGATTTTCTTTTTCATATGTAATGTCGGAAGTCATTTGTTTTTGGACAATGTTTGCAACCTTGTAAAAATTTTATTGTTGGGGGTGATTTATTTAAATGTGTGCGCATTTATAATATATATATATAGAGAGAAATGAATACGTCGAGATGTATATGTACTTAGTATACGAATATGATTTTATAGTAAAAGTATGATATTAAAAATATTATATGAATATATGTAAGAGCGCTCGTGTCTGTCCCCCTAAACGTGTGTTGGTTGCTATAGTTTACCAGTGAGTTCTCCGACGAATGTAAGAATGTAGATTTTGTTAAGAATACCGCCGTGCACTTAAGTAATTTTCCTTTTCTTTTGAATAAATGTAAATGGTACCTTATGTAATTATGTAATGGCATGTATTGGAAAGTAACGGCAGGTCTAAACGTAACTCACATCATAACGAATATTATCCCTGAACGACTAACCCAAAAACCATTGTGGAAAGTGTACCTTGAATCCTTCTCACCTGCATATGTATCCTGTGACTTGACCAGTTTTTTTTTTTATCCTCAATTTAAACCTTCATACTCCGTACACCTGCGGGAGATCGTTTTTTAAAATCCGAATCATATAGACATATATACGAAAGTGATCCTAAACAAAGGTCTCATGACGTGTCCCAGTGTTAAATAAATAACTTAAAACTATTCAAATAATAAGTTTGGAAATGGATCGTCTAAGAGGAGAAACATCCTCTAGTGAAAGTTATTTTCTCAAAATCCCTAGATGGATAAAGCGTCGTAGTGTGCGATTGCAGACATAAACTGTTAAGAGTTACAAACCAAATATAGACGATGAATGGTTTTTGTAAACCGATAGTTAGATATATATATAGATATATAAATGACCACAAACTAATTCAAATGGAGCGAAATGTTTTGGACACTATGAGTAGTGCGTGCTCTGTGATTTGAACGCTCAAAATCATTAATATTTTATTACCCGATGTGAGGTAGAGACTCATATAAGTTCTGATACACCAAAAAGTTTTTTTTCTCTTTTCTTCCCTCTTTGTCAATTTTTTTTCAAGTGAAATAAGTGTCTTTTTTGCGTATGTCGCAAATCATAATTTGTTTTAGCATGCCTAAGATATGATACATGTAAATATTTTTTTTTCTCTTTCTATTTGTCAAGATGATTGGATATATAAAAAATTATTAAAATATAACACTATGTACTCTATTAATATATAACCAAGAACTTGTGCTTTTAAGATTTTCGTTGTAATTAATTTTTTCTTCTTTCCACTATGAATGTAATAAACTATTTGTATCTTTGTAGTTAGTTGGTTTCCTTTAAATATATATACACTGTCCTGAGTGAGTGAGCGTGTGAATGCCTGATAGATTTAATTTAAGTAATTTGTGTGATATCATTTGCCATATTAACATCTGTAATATATGTGTCATGTTTTGACATATGTGTTAAGGTAAATAACCTAGGTCATGAAGGACCGTCACTAACGGTTTAAATCGGCTCGAGGAGTGAAGCAAAAATAGCAGGATGAGCCTAAATACGACATCTTTCTTCCAAGAAGTTGAGACTCTTATTGATACGATACATAAATTTATATTGAGTTCATAAGTCTGATTTTTTTTTCTTTCTTGGCTAATTCATATGTGTGGTCGATCCTAGAGAACAAAGTTCAGATGCTGGATGGTTATCAATCACCGGTTAGAATAATAGTACAAAGAATGATTTCACTTTTCTCATTCCCAGGTCTAGGTCTGGGCAACCCCATGACCGTGGTGCCTGGAGCTAGGTCTGGGTGGTATGAGGGAACATGTGTCTATTCCGAAGCATTCCAAAATTGATTAGTAGTTAATAACATTTAGAATGATTCATCTTTCAAGGACTTTCTCGAATTCTTACTATATTTCCGGAATTATCCAGTAATCTGTTTCTTATTACAATACCCTATTTCTTTTTCTTTCTTCTTTTTCTACCTCCTTCTTTTACCCTTCTACTTTCTTCTCTTTCTTTTCTATTTCTGAATGAAAGAAAACGGAGTCATGACTGAGAGTAGTCGCTATTGGCACGGTCAATAAGTTGTTTAGATTCTTCGGGAGTCCGATATGGGATAATTAACAATAACAAGAAAGTTTATTGAAATTTACTTTATTGGAGAATAATCATGATTTCGATTAGTAGATGATGTTTCGTAATTCGTCCCCGTTAAAGAGAATTAATTTTAGCGACTCCTCTCCTCTACATTGCGCCTTATCTTCGTTTAAAACTATATTTTTTTTTTTACGTTTTCTTTCAATATTGGCGACCGTGACAGGACTAGTTTATAAAAATGTCATCTTCAATATTTATGAATATACAATATAGGCATTGTTTCCATGCAGCTATATGGTATGGATCGAGTTTGAGGTGGTCGGTGGTCAAACTAAAACAAGTGAAATGTAACTAGGGTGTAATTAGAACTTTTAATTAAGCATGGTTTTGTGTATGTCAGGCCTAAGGCTAAGGGGAACAACTAGTGTTACTAAAAAGTTATCAGTTACATTTAATTTGTTACAATTTGCATTTACATGTATTGCTGGAACCAAAACTTTGACATTAACATTAACATTATAAAGACTGTGAAAAACATCGTCTTTTGAAAACATTCTTGTACCATAAAACAAATTACGTGTAATTTTAAAATATATCATCATCATTATCATGATATGACGTCATTATCATCATCAATTCTGGAATAAAGTTAGTACAATCTATTTTAGACCAATCGTTCTGCAAATGCTTAAATAGGGGAACGTCCGGTCCAGATTCAAACGAAACACAACACTTGTCAAATACACATTTTAAAACCAATTCACAAATATAGTGTCTACAAGGAAGGTATAGAAGATCATTTTGTAGCATCTGCTCTAGCAGAATGAAAGCACCGTTCACATGACATATTGCAAGGAATAGTGTGACAACAAACTGCCTGCACGAACTTTACCAAGTTCATTCTTCAAGCTAATGAACTGTAGTAGAAATAATATGTTCGTTCTCCTCTTCATGATGACAAACTGAGAACACCAATTAGCCTCTCATGAGCATCTCCTGTAATAAATATTGATAACCCATCGATAGTCTCTCTACCAGTCAAATTCGACAGTAGTTTTCCGTCTCATTGCACAATAAACGCACTTGATGCACTCCGAAATTGTTTTTGTGGTCTTACGCAGCGATTTTCCCTCAGCATCGACGCATATTTATTACTAGTTCCTTTACATTATTGCCTAATGTTTCTGCCGTCGCTGTCAGAATATGTATTCTCGTTCTATCAGTGGACTTGTATCGATCAAGAGCAGCAACCTGTCTTGGAGTTTTAAAATTAGTTTTTCCCCTTTTACATTTCTTGCAGGGTCCGGGCGCACACAGGCACATATTTACATTTTATCGTACATACTCAACTGGGTTTTCCTCTTCATTTCTTGAAATGCTTACCTTCGTGTATTTTGGTGTAAAATTCATACAAATCATTTTCAGAAGTGCATTTTTCTTTTGCGTTCCTCTTTCTAATGAAGCCGCTCATATCCCTCTTGTTCTTTTCGAGCCAAACTCATGTCTTTATATTTAGTTGTGTAAGAGTTATTACTTGTGAAAAAGAGAAATATTTTCACAGGTAATAATTCTTAGACGACTAAGGCTATCTTTAAAATAGTGCTAGATTTGTGTTTCTGGTGAAACGCCACCTCAAAAAGATATGTCACATGACCCTCTTCCTATTTGAAAATTTTGATCTGAATCCAAGATGGCAGACTTCAAGATGGCCGCTGTGACAATACTATACAACATTAGATCTGTTTCTTCCTCTAGTTTTATTATCCAGGGTATTTTTGCGTTCCCTTAAGCCGTTTCTAGATTACAAGATATTATTCTAGATTTTTCCCATATATTATGTACTGTAATCGGATTCAAAATTTTAGGTCGCTTGGGGCACCATTTAATATTATTCAATGAAGTTAATTTTTCTGTTCCCTTAATTTAGTCCCATATGGAACCATTTTAGGGGGTGAGTCCAAAGAAATTAGGAAATAAAAAATTAAGGGCCACCCTTATATATATATATATATATATATATATATAGAGAGAGAGAGAGAGAGAGAGAGAGAAGATTATATACAACAGCAGTGGATTTTGTTTCGGGAGAGGCTTGAGGAACGGGTAGGAAACATTTGTGTTGTACGTGCAATGCGAAAAAATGATCATAAATATATTTCGGGACGGGCTTGAGCCCCATACCTACCCCCTAAATACGCCACTGTACATCAGTCAACCGTTCCCATATTAGCTCACACAGCAACGAAACAAATTTTAAGTAAAGGCAAAATAACTATCAATATTCGAGACGAGACCGAGACTTTCGAGACTGACCAAGGTCTCGTCTCGCATTATAGAGGTCTGTCTCGATCTCGGTCTCGTCTCGGTATGTAAAAGTCCGTCTCGGTATGTAAAAGTCCGTCTCGATCTCGGTCTCGTCTCGGTATATAAAAGTCCGTCTAGGTATCATCCCTAATGACAACAAGTACTAGGGGCAATATTTATTTAATGGAACCTTCAGAATGACACATCTCTCTCGGGAGGAGGCAGGGACATTGTAGCAGTGTTAATAGAGGAAGTACTCAAAATAACTAGATCTGTTCAGAGATCGACACGAACACGACACATTATGGATGCACACACATGTTTAAAAACACTTGCTGTTGCTCAACTAATGTTTCAGCCTGGAACGACGTGTTTCTCCAGGTCGTGAACATCCTCCACAGGCGACAAATAGACGAGAACCTTGAGATAGCCTCAAATGTGGAATGCCATTATACTCCTCTACCTGTACATCTTCTGAACAGTATGATATCTTTTATTTATTGATATAGACTATTTTCTTTCCTGCCTTTAGAGGGATTGCTGCTGATATGTTAATGATCACATTTAGTGCACTCATAATCGATAATGGAAACAAAATCTTTAAGTTTAACGTCCTGTGATCATACCCTTTAGGCTAAAGGAGACGATCATTAAGGCAAATAATTGATGATGGAAGAATTGGTGGAATGAGAAAGTGGCAGTACCCCGAGAAAACTCATGGACACTATGTTGTGCACCGCAAATTTATTTGGCCTGGGAGATAAAGAAAACGATATTAGAACGACACCGAGGTAAAGTGTCCCGCACTCAAATAAATCCAAAAGAAATAAATACTGCCTTACAAAAAAATAAAATAGGAAAAAATATCACGGGCTAAAAACAAGATACTAAACAAAACTCTTATAAACAAAATACTAGCATATTCAGCTATAGAAATAAGAGCAAATCCTCCTGCTCTATATTCAATATTAAATCCTGAAACAAGTTCTGACTCTCCTTCAGCAAAATCAAAAGGAGTTCGATTAGTCTCTGCTAAACAAGAAGCAAATCAGACTAATGCGAATAGAAACGTAATTCACAAAAATCATAATTCCTCCTGATAATAACCGAAACTTAGCAATCTATATCTCTCAGCTAAAAATACAAAAGATAATAAAATCAAAGCTAAATTAACTTCAAAAGAAATAGTCTGTGCAACCGCTCACAATCCTCCTAACAAAGAATATGAAGAATTAGAAGATCAACCAGCAATCATTACAGTATATACACCCATTCTAGTACAACACACAAAAAAACAATAATCCCAAAGAAAAAGTCAGTATAATACTTAAATAGGGGATTATTAACCACACTTATAAAGATAAAAATAAACTAAAAACGGGGGCTTAGAGAAATAATAATGCTTAGTAGACCGGTTGTTAGAATTGTATTAATTGCCTATTTCATTTAAATGATCATTTTGATTAGAAGTCAAATATACTTTATATATTAAATAGGCTAACCTCCTTTTCAATAAATAGAAATATAAAGGAATAATCATACTACATCCATAAAGTGTCAATATCGGCGGCGATCTCAAACTCTAAATGGTGAATAGGAGAAAAGTGTGATAGGATGTAGAACCAATAATAACATGAAGGTCATGAAAGCCTGTTGCTATGAAGAATGTCGATCCATATAGAACATCTGCAATGGTGAATGGAGCTTCATAATATTCGTATGCTTGTAGAGCTGTGAAATATAAACCTAAAAGGATTGTGTATAGTAGACCTTGTGTTGCTTGAGTGTGGTTAGCTTCTATTAATCTGTGATGAGCTAATGTTACAGTAACTCCTGAGGCTAGTAGGATTACAGTATTAAAGAGAGGGATGTGTATGGGGTTGAATGGTATGATATCTGTTGGAGGTCAGAATGATTCAATTTCTATTGTTGGTGCTAGTTTACTATGGAAGAAAGCTCAAAAGAATGAAGTAAAGAAGAGTGCTTTGGAAATAATAAATAAGATTATATCTCATCGAAGACCTAATGTAACTTGTATAGTGTGTAATCCTTGATACGTTCCTTCTCGAGTCACGTCTCGTGATCATTGAATTATAGTTAGTATTGTAATTAGTATGCCAAGGAAGAATAAGGAGGGATCATATTGATGGAATCATTTAGTGAGACTTGTAATTGTAATTAAGGCTCCTAAAGCCCCAGTAAGGAATAGAATGCAGACAGACAGACAGGCATTGTCAGCATTTGCGCCAGAAGGGGAGGGCAGGGTGGGGCCCAAGTCCTCCCTGGCTCATGAAACTGTATTAAACTTCTTAAGATTTTATTAATACAAATAAAAAAAATACCAAACGTAATACAGCAACCAGAGATGTAAGCCCCCTAGAAAATTTTCTTCAGGCGCCCATGATTGTCGGGTTTAAGTACGTGAAGTTCCGGGAGTGAGTCCTTTACTTTCATTTGAGTTGTGCGTGTGATTAGCTTTTGAATTCATGAATAACCAAAAAGTGCACGGAACTAAAATCATCTCAAACTGTTACAAATTATCTCTTTTCAGGTGGAGCTGACTCGGTTTAATCACCCCGCTCCCCACCTAAGTGGTGTGATATTGAACGTGAATTCTGCTTATATGCAATATGTTCCATTTGTGAACCCGATGTTAGGATTTTTTTTTTTTTTTTTGCTTCCGGCGTAAGCATATGGGCGCTTGTACTTTCACTCCACATGTATGTATGTATGTATGTATGTATTTGGTCTAGGAATTAATTCGTGCGGTTTGTACGCACACATTGAAGCTGTAGTACAAACACAAAATACATAAATACCTTAAGAAAAATATTGTCCATCGCTAGCCACCAGTTTCGCCCATCTGTCAGGCAATGTACGGATTCCGTGGCGAAAGAAGTCCTCATCCTTGGAAGCGATCCAGTCAGAGACCCATGTTTCGATATCTTCTGAAGAAGTAAACCGCTGTCCAATCAAATCGTTGTTCATGCAATCGAACAAGTAGTAGTCCGAAGGAGCAACGTCTGGTGAATACGGCGGGTGGGGTAAAACTTCCCATCCGACATTTTCTAAATAGGTTTTGACCGGTTTTGCGACATGTGGGCGAGCGTTATCATGTTTAACAATAAGTTTATCATGTCTGTTCTCCCATTCTAGTCGTGTTCTGGCCAGAGCTTGCTTCAAACGCATTAATTGTCGTCGATAACGTTCTCCATTCATAGTTTCACCCGGTTGCAGCAGCTCATAATACACCACACCTTTCATATCCCACCATATGCACAGCATAACCTTTGCACAGTGAATATCTCGTTTTGGTTGTGATGGACCTGGTTCACCTGGTTTCACCCAGGCCTTTTTTCGTTTAGGGTTTTCGTAATGGATCCACTTCTCATCACCCGTAATAATTCGATGCAGAAACCCCTTTCTGCTCTGTCGTTGAAGCAGCAATTCGCAAATGGTTTTTCGTCTTTCAACGTCTCTGTCTTTCAATTCATGTGGAACCCAATGTGACATCTTTTGAATCATTCCCATGGCTTTCAAGCGTTTGGAGACTGTTGTTTTATCAACGCCTAATGCTGCTGCAAGTTGTTCCTGCGTTTGACACGAATTCTGCTCGAGCAATGCTTTCAATTCTTCGTCTTGAAATTTTTTTGGCTGTCCAGCTCGCTCTTGGTCTGCCAAGCCGAAATCACCACTTCTAAACCGTGCAAACCACTTCTGACACGTTCGCTCAGCTAGAGCATGGTCACCATACACTTCCACCAAAATACGATGACTTTCAGTCGCACTTTTCTGCATGTTAAAGTAATGCAGCAGGACACCCCGCAAAAACACTTTATCAGGCCCAAATTGCGCCATGTTCACTTAACTACAAACTGGTGTTGTTGACGCTATAATCCACTGCCCTATACTACGAACGATACGCGATGACAGGGGTTTGCAACACATGTGTGGATACACGGAACTGTGGGACGCTCCGTTCGTTGCGCCATCTCTTGTCCACCCGCACGAATTAATTCCTAGACCAAATATGTATGTATGTATGTTAGTATGTATGTATGTATGCATATATGTGTGTGTGTGTGTGATTATGATTATGGTTCCCCTTGTTATAAAGAAAGTATTGCGTAATCATGCTTTAAAAAGGCCATAGAAGCTCTATATTTAACTCTACATAAGGCTTCAACAAATCAGTTACCGTAAGATGGGGTTACTTTACACATCAGGGATAACGTTGCACAAAATATGAAAAAAGTTGCACAGTTCTCTGTCAGTAAAACCATGAACTGTAAAGAGAAAATTTTAACTGCCACAGTAAGATAGAACATGTAACTGTGTTTTAGCTATAATGCTGGCGGTTAACATCAGTTCTAATTACCCGGAGGGTTTGTTGTTTAAGAGGCATGGAAAGCAGTCACTGTAAAATACCGACAAAATTTGAAAGATATCACCTACAAGAATTTTCCGTCCAAGTTAAGTAAGTTTCGCAGAATACTACTGTGTATATTTTGACTATGAAGCAATAATTGAAATTGAAACGTGAAACATTTTAGTCATAATAATAATAATAAAACTAGGAGAAGGCGGTTTCAGCCTCCAATCGGTGTTACTTTGCACCGGTCCAATGTAAACCCTTAGATATTACATTGGTACCTTCTGCCTTCTAATTTTAGGTAAATTTCCTATTTAAGTATGTTGGAATAGAATTCTTGTTGAAAAATAAATTACGAACAGTGGCAAATCCAGAAAACAGTTTGAGAAGTGCTTCATTCAGAAAAGCTTTTTTTTTTTTTTTTTTTTTTTTTAAGAAATCACTGGACTTTTGGGGCCTTGAAGCTTATACACATACTAACATTAGATGTGTTTTTTTTTTTTAAAAAAAAAAAAAAAAGAAATCATGCAATTTGGGTAGGCTTCAGTCTGAAATCCCCAAACTCCGTAAATATTCCACTGATTGCGTTTGGGATGATATTTTTGAGCATAAAGAGTAACCAAGGCAAATCAGTTTACGGGGATATTTTTCTTTTCCTGCGTTGGCAATTTTGTGGGGCATATGCTAAACTATCAAAATGTGGTTTCTGTGTCAGTACCAGAAAATAGATAACTTTCTTTACAAATATCGATAATTAATACTGAGTACTGATACCGGTACCATCATTCTAATATCAATATTCGTAGTCAGCATGCAGTTTTGTGCAGGAAGTGAAATGTATAAATCCTGAAGGGTAAACATTGCACAGAAACATTATGCTCGTATGTTAAACAAACGTTTTTGTATTCATATTTTAATAACCATGTTCATACTGAATGTTTACTAATGCGCTTGTAGGAATGTTTTCCTTATATATCTAGCTATTATATATTTAAAATACAGTGTACTAAATCATTACGTTTGTAAGTTACATTAAGTTACATTTTCTTTAAAATTCGTTAAATCTGGTGCAAAGTAGATATGGCGTCTTTCGGTATATGCACTAGATATATATTTAATCTTTTCTATCCCTTTCTCTGTAGCATCATATGTATCAAAATTTACCAACTGCGTTTCAAATAGAAAACATTAAACTAGACAATGGGTGTTTGAATTAAATATATACTGTTTTTATATTACTGAGTTATACGAATTGTTAACACGTGTGTCTTCGATTTGAAAGATTCCTTACTCGCAGTCGGAGCACTAAAATTATCCGGTGTTCATTCAGCATCATGAGGCAATTGAGGAGCTTTCGGATTTAAGAGGTATAAAACTCTCCTGGTCCAGAACGCCAGGAATAATGGCGCCTAGGCAATGATGGGCTGATCAGGATAATCCAGTTGATAAAGCGTCATCTGACCGACCATAAGCATCTATGGGGCTGAAGCGAAGGAAGTTTAATACCTCTTCTCTCTATCTGTTAGCAAATTTCGTCCCAGTTTCTCAATACCATGTAACTAAAGAAAACTGAAAAAAATATTATTACTCTAGCAAGTCATATGGCGCACCGATGATGGTGAGCAGGGCCGAATTAGCGCCTAGGCTCGAGCCCAAGACCATATATTTGACTCCCTTTCCCCAGGCCCGTATCCAGGGGGGTCTAGGGCTTCCCCTAAATTTTTACTGTCCCCCCTAAAAATTTCACGGTAGGCTTGCAAATGAACTATAATATGGTTGGATCGGGCTCCCCCTAACTTCAGCCGGCCCTCGCCCCTACATTTTTGGACTGGCTACGTGCCTGCCTTTCCCACGCCATATATATTACAAAATAAATTGATTCATTCTACAAGCAATCTCCTATGTAGGCGTTTCTACTTTACATGTTACAATATACTTTTTTCTTTTCGAGTGATCCGTCGTACAAACGTGCATTCAACAATGAAATTTTCTGTAGCCACGACTGAATGCTGAATCCATTGCGGTCACTGTCATTGGTCATTGCAATTTACAACACAACAATTATATTTTCTTTGAGGGAAGGAGGACCTGAAATATAGCCTTGGGTGTCCTGTGTATGGTTGGTTATTTGCTTCAAACGCAATATGTCTGACCTTTTCGGACCAGTACATGTAATGACTTCTATATATATAATGCTTTCCTATATATTATATACAGGACATGAAGTTTTAAGTCTAAATCCAGTAGCCAGATCAGACAGCTTCGTCGATTTTTCTCACAAGATCTAATTCATACAAATACATATCTCCAAATTGATATATTTAGTTACCAGTAGAGACCTGGCGATCAATTGATATACAGGTGGTCAATTTGATACATATATATTAATATGATCCTTATTTTTCGACTTCCGAGTTTAAGTATCACTCCTTAAAATAGTTTCGTATAAGACGAGAGTAATTCATAAGAAAAAATCAGCTCAATTGAATAATATTAAATGATTCCTCAAATAACGTCAAATTTTGAATGCTACCGGTATTACACAATACGAGACAAAGGTATCTTGTAATTTTTAAAGAACAGTTGTAAGTTAATAAACATATATTATGAACGTAATATGTTATTAAATTATTATAAATTGGTTAGGTAAGTTGGAAACGTCAGATATGTAATTGTGGTGAAAAGTTACCTCAAGACGCGATATGTCACATAACTCCTTTCCTAATACAAATTTTGAACTTCAATCCAAGATGGCGGACTTCAAGATATTCGTTATGGTAGTATTATACAGCAATAGATGCAGTTCTACCTAAATTACAAATATCCAAGATAGGCATCACTCCCTCTAGCCGTTCCAAACTTATAAGATACCATTGCCTTATATTGTATATTGTAAATTTACTGAAAACTTGATGAGGTCGCTTGGAGCACCATTTAGCATTATTTTTTAATTGAGCTGATTTTTCTCATGGTTCTTGTTGATATGATATTGCACCATTTTAGGAATGAGACTCAAAAAACTCGGAAGTAGAAAAATAACGATCACTACTATATATGCTTTTATGAGTGTTCCCCCTTTATGAGTTCCTGACTAGTGTAAAATGGGCCACAAAAATTCTTGAGGTACAAAAACCCGTGAGTTAGGCAACCCAACTAACACCCATTCCAAGATTAATTACGCCTGGTAGAGTAGCTAGAACAGCAGCATAAAGTTGACCCCACCTGTTAAAAGAACAAATCATAAAGAGTGTTTTTGTGCAGAAGTGGAGCGAAACTCTGGCTGACGAAATGACAAAAGGGAGTTTTTGGATACTTGTATTCACAATAATTCTTGTTTGTATGATACACATGTAAAGTTATACACAGGCACTTGGAAAAAATATATACGGATGCTAGAAACGCCGATGAGAAGATAACAGTCGGGGGACTTAGTTAATCTTACAATTAACTCAAATGAGGGATTATATATACAAGTTTACTTAGTTCAAATACATATCCGCGTATCAAATAATATACGGATAGATTATGAGGTATATATAGTAGGTTATTTTTTTAACTAACTCAGAGCTTTGCGCTGAATTTTGAAACTATTAACAGTGGTCCTAACTGCAAATCAATTAAAAATATGGATGGATCATTTGGGGGGAAGAAATCAACCCCAATGAAAATTTTGAGGGTCTAACAGGGTCTAGGTTCCGGCGCTACTGATTGATATGTAATACTACAGTACTTCGAAAGAAGGAATTGTTGATTTCATTATTCATTAAATGATTTTTGAAAATGCTAACTATTGGTAATTTATTTGTAAATATTAAAAATGCAATAACACTCAGACGAGTTGAAGAAGTTATCCGTATTAACCTATTTCCTTTTAGGTTGCAAATATAACTGAGGGCAGGGCTGTCGCGTAGGTGGGGCGACCGGGGCGACAAATCAACAAAATTCAAGTAATTCAGATTATATTGGTAAATATTCTTTTAAAAAATAATGATAATTCAGATATTTTAATAATGATCAGGCACGGCTAAGTAAAGTTACCGCTAATGTAAAACATTGTCTAGGATTATTCAATGGGAACTTTCTCCAGCCCTCTGTAAGAACAGATTTTATCGTGGAAAACTGACCGATATCTGCTATTACTTACTTCTTACCCGTAGGACAGTTTGGTACAAACTGAAGAAACTTCAGTAGAATTCAATAACATTTCCTTATTCCTATTCCGTCCAAGAAATGCCAAGTAATACCACAATAACTACAATACTTCAATAACTGCAGTACCACAATAACTGCAATACTACAATTACCTGCTTAGTTTGATATTACTTGATAATAACTGCTTAGCATCACAAATACTTCTTCGTACGTACTTTCCAATCAATATCAGAATAAACATCTTTTCAGTCCTTCAATTCTGTACTAACCTCATACAACAACTGGTTTATTAACCATCAGGGATGTAGTCATGGAAGGGGTCTTAAGGGTTTTCCCGACTAAAATGGAAAAAGAAATGTTAATAAAATTCAAGTTTAAGCTATCCTATGCTGGTTTAAACTGAAAACAGTTTTTAAAAAGGCATTACAATGCAATTATAAGGCTTAAGTTTTACAAAAAGTTTCGAAGGGTACTGCCGCACCTCGTGTACTCGGAAAGGGGGGGGGGGATATTCCCAGACACCCTTTTCCGGTGTCCTCGAATCAAAATCCTGGCTGCGTCCCTGCCAACTATTGCAATGTCAACAACACAAATCCATTTTGTGTCCAAATACTTTTTAAAAAATATTTTCTACTAGCTGAAATGCCCGTTCTTCGCATGGAGGAAATATGTTTATAGGAGATAGGTGACTGGCAATTGATTTGTGACTATTTAATAAGTTTCGTACTTTTATGTATGAAGTGCACGGTTATGTAAGAATGGAAAATTTGGTTAACGGAAATTCATTTAGAAAGAAAAGCAACAATAATGCTATTAAATTCGAATGAAGAAAATTGTAGTCAAAGGAAAGTCTGGTTTGTATTTAAGGTATTTTCATTTTATTTCATACTTAAATAAGTTGTTTTATTACAATACTTGCTTATAAACTACATTTGTTATCTAGTGGCTAGATAACCTCCTCTTTTACGTTTCGGCATTCTGTTTAACGTTATTATTACTTAACGTTAAACTTATTATTAATTTCATTTAATACACTGTTCAGTAAGTTTTACTTTAGCAATTTACTTTCACTTGCTCCGTTTTAAACATATCACTGGCATACAATTAACTGTCTGGCAATTTCACTTTTCCTTGATACGATCTTGTATTTTAAAAGTTTCCCCGGCATATATTTAATTTCCAATTTATTGAGAGTAATACATTTCCTATAAACGTATTTTCCTGGTACGAAGAACGGGCATTTTAGATACTTTGTGATAATTCTGAAACCATCATTGTATTTTCAACGATGTCTGTAGACATTATCACAGATCACATAGCCTAACGGCAAGATTGGTAACTACATGGAAAAACAAGTGTATCAACTTTGTCGCGCTTGCAGCGACATCTACTCTCGCTGGCAGGATAATGTAACTACTCACCAGCAGTGTAACTATCCATCTAAAGAATTCATCAATATGAGCAGTAGATCCATAGGCATAGACTAGTTACCAACATTAGCAGTGTATCCATACAGCACCTTGACGGTAGTTTATAAATAATATTTGCCATTAAATTCAAAATGCAAATATGATGTCCTTCTAGTAGTCCTAATTTCCTATCTTTATTCATCCGATTATTTTAGACGAAGGTCATATTAATAAGAGTTGAAATGTGGTTATTGTGTACCGTATTCGTATAATTTTATCTATTTAGAAATTGGAGACACTCTTTTTTCACTCTACGCTTTAAGTACGAATTCAATAAAATTCAAAGAGAAAAAAATGCTAGACTTGTCTGGCAATCGAACCTTTCCTCTACTCTTATAATGCTGGTGAGCTATCATACGATTCCAGTTCCTTCCCCATTGGCTCTGCTCTGTCCTGAACATTGAATTAGGGTTAATCTGAACAGTACACTGTTACAGTAAGCTATAGACCGGAATACGCCCTCTTGTACTCTCACATTTTCATTGTTCTAATTTTATTGATTTCGTACCTACAAAAGATACAGTGAAAGAAAAATCAAACATTTTCCCCCAATTTTTTAATAAATAAAGTTATACATATACACAATAAACACAATTAAAATATAATACTAACACGCTTTCGATCGGAATCATATAGTAAAGCTAAAAATTTCCAAATTAAGGCTGCTAGAAGGTAATTATAGCTATTTAACTTTAATTAATGTTAGGTAACTATTAATGCTATAGTTCTAAATATATACATGTATTAAAATTTCATTTAAAATTATCTTATATCTTGTTTGAGTGCATTGTATTGCTCTTCTTGCGGATAATACAGGTGTCTTTACCAGCGGCGCAAATATGTCTTCAATATTGGGGTGGGTGGGACGAGAAAGGCCGTTCCCATATTTTTTTTTCTAAGCGATGTTCAAAATATGAAGTTGAAAAACAATGCTGTGGAGGATCAGGGGAGCAGAGTTGTCTTCAACATTGGGAGGCCGGCAGATTTGAGGCTTATTCTGGGGGGACATCAATTTCATTGCACTTTCCTTTGTGGCAAATGGCCACAAATAATCACATTTCTCACCGAAAAACGCATTTCAAATCAGACTACACTGAGAAAAAAAAATGTAGGTGGCATACTTAAAAACGTAGGTTACATTCGTAATTCCTGTAGTTTCTGGACTTAACGTACAACCGTATATAACATCCTGCAGCAAACGTATAGCTGAAAAAGTATGTATTATACGTACTGTCTGCACAAGTGCAATGACGTCATTCGTGTGACGTTATCTGCAGTAACAAGTATATACGGAGGTAATATCTAGCTTTGTGACGTCAGGGTCGTATGTAGCATGTGGGTTAATAATGACGACATACACTGACTATCAGGACGGAGCATGATTTCAAGAAGTATGCAATATACGTTCTGTACGTATGTTTCTTGCGTTCAACCCCGAGACAGCATCTATATTGTACTTGTGCCCCATACGTACGACTAGATACAGTATACGTATTGTACGTATGTATTATACAGATTTTCCTTATGTCGCACACAGCTTGTCCAGATACAGCATACAGAATATCCGTATGCACCATACAGAGTGCATATATGTAGCTTACAGACTGTCTGCATGCAGCATATAGATTATACGTATGTCGCGTACAGGTTGGCCATATGTAATGTATAGATTGGATGTATATAGCTAATAGGTTGTCCATATGAAATATACAGATTTTACCTGTATCGAATACGTATTGCCTTCTTGTAATGTATGGATCGGACATATGCAGGATCTAGAGTGTACGTATAGTGCACCATTATTAAAGTGCTGCAACATACTGCAAAGTGCATGATACATTCTTACTGTAATGTTGTCAAATATTGTTTTACTCTGTATGAAAACAAAAATAGCTTAAAATATGGTTGATCTCCTTTGTGCCAATAATAATAAAATTAACAATACTACACTTTTCAAATCTTAGTTTGGAGCAGTGAAACTGTCCAAAGAAATGTATTTACCTGCAGGGTGTCCTATAAGTTTGGGCTTCCTGCTAATTCGTTGGAAAGCTACTGCAAAGTCAAGTGTTGAAAAGTGACACAAGCGTTAATTTTAAAATTATGGGCACAAAGCAGGGGCGGATCCAGGACGGACTTCTGGGGGGGGGGCGGTCGGCGGTAATACTGCTACTTTTAAGAGCTCCAAACTTGTTGTGGATGGGTTTATTTATATATAAAATAAGAAAGTTTCCTCTTGTGGGGGGGGGCGATCGCCCCGATCGCCCCCCTCTGGATCCGCCCCTGGCACAAAGGAGGTTAACCATATATTAAACTATTTTCGTTTCCATACAGAGTAAATCAATATGTGATATATTACTGTAAGAATTTATCATATGGTTTGCAGTTAGTTAGTTGCAGCACCTCAATAATAATGCAAAATGCACAGCCTTATACAATCCTATATTCAAACTCAAACAAGATTTACGTACAATCATTTATTAAGCTGTTATCATCCATTGCTTGTACGATATAAAGATTATTTTACCTCATTCTTTTCCTTAATAGTATCTTCTACTAAAGTGCAGTTGTTACCACAAGAGGCCTGAATAGAATTTTCCAGAAATAACTTCTCTGTACATTTTAATTAACAGGTTTTTTTTTTTTTTTTTTTTAAATGTCGCAATAATTAAAAGTGTGGTGTCAGCCGGAAACGCATTCGCTTACAATATTATTCCTAGTCAGTACTCGCCATTAAAAATGAAACACCAAGAAGGAGACTGGGTAGATGCGCCAAAGTTCCCAGGCCGATACCTAATAGTAAGTGCAGAATACTCTTAAACGTTCGCTGTATTCGCTGTGTGACAACGTGGTGACAGCGGAGGCGTTGTGCAGCCATCGACTAAACATATTTATTCTTCCCTGCTATAGACATTCTGCAAATTTGGACTTTCCTGGATGCATCCTTCTTAGTGCAACATTTTAAGGAAAGAGCAATTTAACAGTCTCATACATTGCTTAAAGAAAGAGCAATGATTCTCAGAATTACTCGGAAGATATATATACACAATAATTTAAAACGGTTATTTCAAACTTTGCAATTCAAAGCACGAAAAGAACTATAGATAAAGGAACACTGATTTTAGCCAAATAGTAATTAGTAAACTCAATCACACTCAGTACCATTAGTTGCTTGGTGTTATCCGTAAGTCAGAGATCACGGTATCTCATTTCGTGTAGATTTTTGCATTTGTTTAACGCTAAAAATGTATTTTATCGCTAATTGAACCCAGTACCATATATATACCGACAGGACGTACCTTAGTCACAAGGTGACATGAGTGAAACACTAAACTATTCGATTGACACCTGCGGCCTTGTCAACACTAGAGAAAGTTACAAAGTGATTAAGTAAATACGGAACATAGTTCATACAAAGTATAGCGATGTATGAAGTCTCCGTTTCATACGACTTGGATAAAGGATACATCTGAAATAGCAACAAAGAAATATATAATGATTTCTCTGGATAATTTGGATTAGTCCAGAATTCGAACACACACACGCTGGTAAGTCCAACATTTTTTTTTTAACTTCTTTCTTCGGATTCCCAATAAAGTTGACTACTGAAAAGCTGAGTTATAGATTCTGTATTAAAACAACACCTTCGCTAGACATGTTCAGTATACACATTGTCTTACATACAGAACAATACATTAGTTATTAATGCATGTCTGAAATAATAGTGCTTCGTATAAAATTTTACTTCATCCAATCGCAATAGCACAAAGATAAAAAATATTGCTAGGGATAATGTTCTTATTACAGAGAAAAAGAATTAAAATGACTTAACATTAACAATCATTTTCTTTAAACAGAGATAATATTTTATTATAATTTATGGAAGAAAGAAATAATTTGTAGTACAGTATCTTTATTAGGGTTATATATTCGTACAAAATAATGTAAGTACAACTGAGTCTGTCTTCAGAAAGGGCGTACTTTTAGCCACAACCTACACTGCTTCTTTTGACTGTCTTTCAAGCAGAATCCTGGTTTGATGCACGAAATACCTGCAACAAAAATCAGAAAATATTTAAAATGTTATATTCAGTGTGCTTAATTTGGTTGTACTTAACAATACAAAGTATCTTAACATTTTTGAGATTAAATGGACAAAATCTGTTCGGTCAGGTATGGACTTTTGGGTTGCACGTAGAAAAACTATGAAGTGTTTATTGATGCTGAACAACAACTCAAAATGTATTACCATTCAAAAGTAAGTGGGTACCTCAATGGTGTTCGGGCTACCATGGGGTACCTAATGTCTGTATTTTTTAGATATATGAAAATATATGTCTCTAAAATGTAAGGAACTGACATCTGTTTACCGAAAACCTCAACTCGGTAAGCCTTATGGATATCGAGATATGGGAAAATAAAGAGCGACACTACAGAACTGTGGAGTTTGCGTACTAGATGGTGCAGTTTCGGAAACGTAATTACGAGGGCTTACAACAACCTCAAAAGTAGTTTCAATTAAATACACTACACACACGCCCTGATGGGGGTTTTCGGGTACCATGATATTCCCAGAACTCTCATTTCTAAATATTCTAAAATATGTCTTAATAACGTTTTAAAGAACGTTAGAGGTGTGTGTTTACCGAAACCGCAAGTCGGTACGCCTAACAGTTACCGAAATATGGTGAAATAAAAAGCGACACCATAGGTACGTGGAGCTTGCGTATTAGACAGTACAATTTAGAAAATTAATTAAAATATGACTATCAAGATATTGTCAAATAAAGGGAGGATCCATATAGTTATGGGGTTTTCGTGTTAGGTGGTAAAATTTCCGAAACCGGTCATGTAAAGTTAATAAGCATCAGTAGCAATTTCATCTTAAAATAATTAGGTATTTCCATGGAGTTTAAGAACATCATGGGGTCTACCAAGATTAAATTTTAAAAGTTTTGTAAAATATATTTTGACATTTGTAAAGAGTATTAGAAATATGTATTTACCTAAAAGTTCCAGCTAGTACATCTAGCAGCTAGAGAGACACCATACAATAAAAGCGTATTAGATCTTGAAATTTCAGAAAACAATTATTGATCCTAACAAAAGTTAAATAAGATGGTACTTATATGGGTTAAGTGAGAACCTCAGACTCGTCAGTACAATTTCGATCGAAAGATTAATTCAGCTCTAAATTTTCTTTGGACAATTCCAAGCGTTCATCGGGCTCTGAAATAAAGTGAACATTTTATCTAATATAGCAAGCGAGATATAAGGAATTATGTATTTTATGACGTCGTAAAAATAGAGACCCACATGGATTTGTACTTTTGAGTATTTGCTGTAAGAAGAAGAAATTTCAGAAAACAACCGTATATACCTTAATAGACAATTAAATGGGCGGGGGCACAGTGGCTTAGTGGTAGAGTGCTTACCTCTGGTGTATTGGGTTCTTGGTTCGATCCACGGCCAAGTCAGTTTGTAGTGGACATCGTATTCGTGGGTTTTCTCGGGGTACTCTCCTCCCACCTTTGCATTCCATCAATTCTGTCAACAACATTCACTTGCTTTAATCATAATCTCCCTGAGACTAAAATGCATAATCGTGGGTCGCTACACTGAAATATTTCCTTTTATTTAATTTTAAAATTAAATAGGGAGTTAAGTATGATCGTATTTCTATGGGTTAAGTGAATACTCCAATAGTTTCTGCAAAAAAAAAAAAAAAGATTAGTTAAATACCCTACCACTAAGCTACTGTGTCCCCGCCCACTGAATTGTCTATTAAGGTATATACAGTAGTTTTCTGAATTTTTTTTCTTTTAGGAAAGACCCAAAAGTACAAATCCATAAAGATCTCTATTTTCACGTCATAAAATATATAATTCCTTATATCTTATTTACTATCTTAGATATTGACAGCGAATTTTCATTCTTTTGCACAGCTCGATGAACCCTTGGAATTGCCTGAAGAAAACCTAGGACTGAACTAATCTTTCGATCGAAATTGTACTGAGGTACTGATTTAACCCATAGAAGTACCATCTTATTTAATTTTGTTGCGACCAATAATTGTTTCCGAAATTTCAAGCTTTTATTTCACAGTGTTTCTCCAGATGTTAGATGTACTAGCTGGAAGTTTTGGGTAAATACATATTTCAAATACTGTTTACAAATGTCAGATTATATTTTCAAAAGCTTTTAAAATTTAATTTTGGTAGACTCCATGATGTTCTAACACCCCATGAAGATATCTAATTACTTTAAGATGAAATTGCTACTGGTGTTTATTAACTTTCCATGACCGATTTCGGAAATTTTAGCATCTAACACGAAAACCCCTTAACTGTGTTGGTCCTCCCTTTATTTGACAACATCTTGATAGCCGTTAGTCATATTTTAATTCAATTTCCGAATTGTAGCGTCAAGTATGCAAGCCCCACATACCTATAGTTTATTCCCCCCCCCTAAAAAAAATCAGTTCTTTACATTTTAGAGACATGTATTTCCATATATCTAAAATGCAGAAATTAGGTACCGCATTGGAACCCCATTGGAGTACTCACTTACTTTTGCATAGCAAGGTAAAAACGCCAGTGGTTCTCACTTTAAGTTTGAAAACATACTATTTTGTCTCTTCTCTGAGCATCGTGAATCTGTCGGAGCTGTACCATAGTTGGAAAGACTCACTGATCCTTCCTATAGTGACCATGTAGTCAGAATTCAAAAAGGAGTAGCCCTTGAAGGAAAAACAATATTTTAAAATCCTTGCACCAGTAGTCGTCACCTTAAAACCAAAATGTTCCAGTAGTAGTCAGGATTTTCTACCAGTGTTCATCACTCAAATAACTTGACAATTTATTCAAAAACGCACTGTGTATCAGTTTAGGGTTGAGAATACAATATAAAGTAGTAAGCTTAATAACTTTGCATCACTTTTAGCACTCAAGAAAGAAAATAAAAACGTTTTTACATACTTTTTAAAGCAATTTCAGAAAGAAAAATGTTAACTGAATACAAAAGTTAACTGTATATCACTTCCACGTTAAGAGTACAATATTAAATACTATGTTTAATAACTATACGTCACTTTAAACTCTCGAGAATGAACATAAGCAATTGTACAATCCGCAGCAAAAAACCTGCAACATGAGGATGTAAGTTTATTGTGAAACTACGCCTAACAGCAGAGGCAATCAACATAACTTTTAAGTGGAACGAATCACGCCAGGCTAAACCTCGGCCTCCTCCCGTGCACACTTATTTTGGAGCAAAACACTTCGTCATTTCACAATAAACTTATATGCTCATGTTGCAGGTTTTTTGCCGCGGATTGTACATACATTTTAAAAACAATCTGAGAAACAAAATAAGTTAACTGAATTCAAAATTTAATTATACATCACCTTAAGCTTAAGAATACACTATAAAATGCTGAGATTAATAAAAAATGAAATCTTTAAGTTTAACGTCCCACGGTTATGCCGGTTAGGATAAGGAGACGGTGATAATGAGAAATGAGTGAAATGGTGGAATGAACAAAGTGGGAGGAAACGGGAGAACCCCGAGAAAACCCACGAGCAAGGTGTTTGTCCACCTCAAAGTCCACACGGCGCGAGTTGGGATCGAACCAGGGACCCCAAGCACCGGAGGTGAACGCTCTACCACTGAGCCACCGCCCCCCCTGAGATTAATAACAATGCATTACTGAAGAATGAAAACAAAAATGTTTTAGCTACCTATATTGTATTTACATGTTATTTCTCATTAACATTTTTTTTTTTTTTTTTGATAACTCATGATCAAGTCTAGGGATGCGCAAGAGAAAAGATTTGAGGTTGTCTCCTCTCGAAAAGGTGCCGCGAAAGTTGTCTCGTCTCGAAAACTGGATCCGTTTCTATTGGAAAAGCTCTATCTTGTCTCGAATTTCGTAACAAAAATTGTCTCGTCTTGTCTCGTGCGCATCCCTAATCAGGTCCATAGCCAAAAACTTCATTTCGGAGGGTGCTCGATAGGGCTTTGGGATATCCGAATTTAGATATAGATAATCGATGTCGACAAACTATCGAAACTTGTTCGAAATATCGAAAAATACAGCAATATCGAAATATAAACAATATCAAAAATCGAAAATATAGAAATATGAAAGAGATCAAAAATATGGATATATCGAACAAAAATGGATATATGATCTTGGAATACGATTTGGTGGAATAATGAGGGAGAAAAATAATCATTGATTAAATATTAAATTGAAAAGAAATAAGAGCCTGACGCTCAAATACTTATCTATCCGGCACCCATCTTGATCCCCATAAAATATCATGAAGTGCTTCATTGATTCTAAACCCAATAATAGTAATTTAACAATACACAATATATAATTTACTACGCACCTTGAAATGTAGAAATTAATGATTGTAATCCCCAGCTTTCCAATAGACCTTTGATTTCTCCAAATGAAGATTCGGATATCTTGTTTCTTCTCAAGCAATAATGGGTTACAATAATCAGTTGCAGTCCAAAGCCAAGTCACTAAGTTAAGCATAAAAATAAAAGAATTCATTAGTTAGATGCATACAAAATCCTACGCATGTAAATCCGAATCTACTTGTATTAAATTGTAAATTTAAACAAACTAAATTATACTACAGTTATAGTGACATCAAACATACATTAAATAAGGTATACAGGGTGTCTCAAAAGTCCCCTGACATAGGGTAACTCTGTTATTATCAGAGTTACAACAGAATGTAGGAGGGAAAAGCATATCCAATTATGATGTTTTCAATCTAAAGTGAAGGAATTTTTAAAATCGGATGACCCGTTTGCGCTGTACACTCTCTATGCGCCCAATGTGAAATGAAAATGCAACGTTGCCATTTACCTGGACCCACAACAGAAGTGAGTGAAGTTACTGTCTTTTACGCTAACATGTCGATGGCCAGCCCCCGTTTCAAACAGTAACTTCATTCACTTATGTCGTGGGTCCAGGTAAATGACAACGTTGCATTTTCATTTAAAATTGGGTGCATAAAGAGTATACAGCACATTCATCTTGTCCGATTTTTTAAAAAAGTGTTCACTTTAGATTGAAAACGTCATATTTCGAGATGTTTTTCCTCTTACATTTTGTCGTAACTCTGATAATAACAGAGTCAGGGAACGTTTGAGACATCCTATATACATCATAAGAGGTTCCTTTCTTAATTCTACACGGATGTGGTTTCATTGAATGTGAGGTGGGTGATACACATTAGGCCTTTTGGGAGTACGTCACACGGACGACCGTAATTTTGTGTTCAAAATTTTTATGAATTGATGGGATATGTGATACATATGGCCACGGACTAGAATTTTCTCAGTATGTCAAATATGCAATCAGATTTCATGCAGCTTAATTTGGTGAAAAGCTATTGCCAATTGAACGTTACATTTACCTCTTTCTTGCAGATGTTGAACCATGCCGTTAGCACGTGAGGAATGGATCGAAATAATCAAACTGTGGGGCGGGAGGAGTATATGTGCAGTGGTTGCCGATTGCAGTCATCCACAATGTGACTCTGTGTCACATGTTTCAGTGTCACAGTAATTAACTAAATTTGAGAAGACGGGGACATTCGTGAACATACATCGTAGCGGTTCAAACTCGCGGAACCTTTTTCCTTCCCCATTTTGAACCGGTACATGAAAATGCCATTTTCTCCATGTTTGCCTGCGCCGATTTTGAAAATTCCTTCACTAATCGATTTCTCTCGTCGAGTACTACAAGAAACAGTTAAAATCTCGCGGGCCCTTTTTTCTTCCCCATTTTGAACTGATACATGAAAATGCGATTTTCTTCATGCTTGCCTGCGCCGAT
This sequence comes from Thermobia domestica, assembly GCF_964235325.1. Classification (NCBI taxonomy): domain Eukaryota; kingdom Metazoa; phylum Arthropoda; class Insecta; order Zygentoma; family Lepismatidae; genus Thermobia; species Thermobia domestica. Next base: position 125,451,191 of record NC_137464.1, on the reverse strand, counting down.
TTTGACAATTCTTCACTAGTCGATTTCTCTCGTCGAGTACTACAAGAATCAGTTAAAATCTCGCGGAACCTTTTTCCTTCCCCATTTTGAACGGGTACATGAAAATGCCATTTTCTCCATGTTTGCCTGCGCCGATTTTGAAAATTCCTTCACTAATCGATTTCTCTCGTCGTGTACAAGAATCAATTAAAATCTCGCGGTCGTCTTTTCTTCCCCATTTTGAACCGGTACATGAAAATGCGATTTTCTGCATGTTTACCTGCGCCGATTTTGAAAATTCTTTCAGTAATTTATTTCTGTTGTCGAGTACTATAAGAATCAGTTAAAATCTCGCGGGCCCTTTTTTCTTCCCCAAGCCAATATTTTTGTATATTTTGAATGTATTCAAGTATGGAACAAAAGTATTATATAATTCCCTTAGTAGGTCTCTCAACTTCATATTTTTCAACTTAAATTTTATTTATTTTAATTATTTATTTTCTTGTGACTCAATATTTAATTGCAATCGTTCATTGGGGAGAAGGGTGGCCATTCTCAAATATATAAATATAGTATTCTTAAAATTTATGTGTTCTCGTACTATTAGTTTCTTCCACTAGACCTGGAAATTGAAAAATTAATACCTGGAAAACCTGGAAAATTCAGGGAAATTGAGTTCCATATTTATATATGAACACTGCTATTTACAATTTTTTTTCGAATAGGGAGAACTGTACAAAAGGGTGTTTTGGGAATGGTATAACAATAGGTTTCTGGGAGTGTTGTTCGAAATGAAATCTTTAAGTTTTACGTCCCACTATTATGCTGGCTAGGCTAAAGATAACGGGGTGTTGTTCGCAGTGTTGAATTCAGACATTTACACCCGGGGGGGAATGTCAACTGCTCGGGGGAGGGTTATTTTTCTGTATTTTTTTCAAGAAAGCAGCATATTTAACAATTCCATTCACATACACATCTTACCTAATATTGAGACTAATTGCTGATAAATATTCAATGAGATTATAATTTTAAGAAAACAATCGTTTGATTTCATCTAAAACATTAAATAAAGACTGGCAAAAATAGTTTACACTAAACTTTAACTGCTATTTACAGTAACTATTTTTATTATTTCCTATATTCAGTAATTACTGTTTGTTACTAATGTAAAAATTTTTAAAAAGATTTAAATTAACTGAAATATTTTTTCTCCTAAAACAAACATACTTAGGAATATCTTAATAAAAAGTTATCATTCTTTCTCACACTTCTGATTCTAAATCAAACATATTAGCCTTGGTTTCTTCACTGCATATACATCAATAGTTTAGTTGACGAAATCTTCAGTAGGATTAGTGCCGTGTCGTGGAAAATCAGCGCTTGGCGCGAGAGTATACGACGGCATCCCCGTATATATGAGTGAGGTCGACAGACCAGCCGCCAAAGGTGGGAAAATTTTAAAAAGTAAACCCTGCTTTTCCTTGATTTTGAGCACTTTTCATTACTTTTTTCCTTTCATTTTATATATGTCCACATGTATTTCATTCCTCTGTTTTTCTTTCCTTCTTTTTTCTTTTTCCCTCCCGAATTTTTCACCCCTTACTTCGGCGCCCGGGGCCGTCGCCCCGCTTGCCCCACCCCCATGGAACGGCACTGAGCAGGATCTTGGCCACCTTCAATAGCAATCTTTCACTTATATACTATTATCATATTGATAAATTCTATATAAGTCTCTAATCAAGGAGGGATAACTGTTCCTCCCTGATCCCTCTAAATGACGCCCACTGAATCTCACCCTTTAACTGAATTATTTTTAATTAAAGAAAGATGTGTTTACTTTAACAATCGTAAAACACATTTACGTCTGTTACTTCCGATGCGAGAAATGGGATTTAGGCGCCCTATTTCAAATAATGTAGGAACTGTATATTTTCAAGAACTGAAGTCTGCTGACATGAGAGATTATATGGAATGATCGAAAGATCTTCCCTATCTTTCCTTTCGTATCTCAACCTGTGCTAGTGCTACCTACTAATATATAATATAGGGCGAGAGTATAGTACCTACTAAAATACAAACCTTTCTTCAACAGTTAACAATTTCATGTTCTGCCAAACTCAGTCATAGCGTTAAGAAATACAAGTTTTATTCACTATTTGGTATTCTATCTTAGATGTTACATGTTAACATTTATATAGAATGGGTCTGCGTCATTTATATGTATATTGAGAGATCGGATTTCGTCTGCACGTACACGGACAGAAAAGCAAATAATTGGGTGAAGTAATTTCTACATTTTGTGACTGAAATTTTGGGAGTTTCTCCGGGGGGGAATGAATTTTCTTCGGGGGGAGATTCCCCCCGGGCTACCCCCTGAATTCAACCCTGGTTGTTCGGTGGGGGTCAATGTTGATAATTTTGGGTAAAGTCGCTAAATAAGGGGAATTCGACCTCAACGATAGCGTAGGTTGACCATAAAATTTTCAGTTAAAAACGGGACAGGTTCTTGCAACCCTAGACTTTTAGATCTACCTTTGTTCTTATCAGTGCCTTGATATCAGATTTCCTCCTCTCTCTCTTTGTTACAGAACGGGTACTTATGAAAAAGGAAAGACACGTTGAAATTTGTTCAACACACAACCAACTGCTAAAACCTCTGCTGCCTTTCGAGCAGTACTGCGAACTATAGAGTATGTTTAATATAGGGAATTTCAGTTCAATTTTTGCCTCTTTGTTATTATTAATTATTAATACTTTTAAAAGGAGTAAAGATACTGGGTTTGTTATTTACTTCTTTCATTTACATAGAACGGGACGAATACTACTTTTTCCATCTACTGACGGGACGGCCGGGACACGCCACTAAAACGGGACTGTCCCGGTCAAAACGGGACGTATGGTCGCCCTACGATAGCGACAAAAAATATTTTTTTCCGATTGGAGACTTTTTTGGGTGATTTTTAAATGACGATTTACCTACTTACACATTTAGCGACTTTCTGCTCCAAACAAAATGTTCATCTGTAGAGAAGCATTATTAGTTCAAAACAGTTTTTACGTTCTTTTTTTCTGTTTGTTTGTTTTAATCAGCGCAACTGATGAAGAGTTTGGAAATACAGCATACTCACTGCCCCACAATCCTGCATTGTTATGTTACCCTTGCCCTCTAACGAAGAACAACTACAAACTTGATGTCCTTTAGTTCGCAGAGTTTCCGTTGAGAAACACACGTAATACATCATTACCGATAGCAACAAGATTAGCTATAGATTGCGTGAATAAAGGCGAAGAAGATGTTTGTTATATTTGTCCTTTGGGGTCTTTTAATTATTCTGCACTTTTTCTTTTACAAAAAAATGATCCCTGAATTAAAGGATTGGTTGCGCCCTATTTACAAAGATGTGAGTAGAACCAGCGACGCAAATCTGTCTTCAACATTGGGAGGGGGGGGGGTAAGACCGTTACCATACTTTTTTTGACGATGTCCAAAATACTTATGAAGTTGAAAAACAATGTTGTGGAGGATCAGAGTTGTCTTCAGCGTTGGGAGGCTGCAGATTTGAGGCTTATTCTGGGGGACATCTATTTTATCTCACGTTCCTTTGTAGCAATCGGACAAAAATAATCAAATTTCTCCCAAAAAACACATTTCAAATCGGATTATTGGGGAGAAGTCCCCCTCAGTTCCAAGATTGGAGGGGACATGTATCCGTCATCCCCCCCCCCCCACACGGATTTGCGCCAGTGAGTAGAACATATTGTTTAGTTTACATCTACAACTTTAAAACAATGCTTATAGACAATGAATTTCTCTATTATTTTTTATAGCGACTTTTCACCCAAAATTGGAGTCGTCATATCCCGTTTCGCAAACTTATTGCCAACATTTTGGAAACTGGTTGCGAAGAGAGCTACAATGGATGAGTCGAGTTATTTCGTCGCTTCCGCTGTGAACCTAAGTACAAGATTCCAAAGAGATTAAGAAAAAATGAAATGAAACCTTTGAGTTTTACGTCCCACAGTTATGCCGGTTAGGCTAAAGGAGACGCTGATGATAAGCAATGAATGAAAGGTGGAATGAAGAAAGTGGAAGGAAACGGGAGAACCCCGAGGAAACCCACGCACAAGGTGTTTGTCCATCACAAAGTTCATTTGACGGGGGCTGGGATCGAACCCGGGACCCCAAGTACCGGAGGTGAACGCTCTACCACTGAGCCACCGCAGCTCTTAAGAGATTAAGAGTCACAAACATAGTCACTTTCAATTTTGTAATATATATAGGTCTATATATTGCATCACTGACTAATAACTAAAATCCTTGGATTGTATATATAAAAGTCGCCCCCTGCCCGTAAAAAGCTTCATTCGAACTCGGAATCGAACAATTGCATCTGTAAAACAGTGCTGATTTGATTTTAACGTTCCTTTCAGCAGCAAGGCTGTATGAGACGTGGACCTACAGATTAACGTGGAATCCGAACCACATAAGCTCCGGCCGGGAATCGAAAAAATGAAATGAAATCTTTGAGTTTTATGTCCTACGGTTATGATGGTTAGGCTAATGGAGACGGTGATGAGTAATGAATTAAATAGTGGAATGAAGAAAGTGGGAGGAAACGGGAGAACCCCGAGAAAACCCACGCACACGGTGTTTGTCCACCACAAGGTTCACTTGGCGGGGCTGGGATCGAACCCGGGACCCCAAGCACCAGAGGTGAACCTTCTACCACTGAGCCACCGCGGCCCCCGGCCGGGAATCGAACCCGGGTGTCCCACGCCAAAGGCGTGTTCACTAACCACTTAGCCACGAGGGAGCTCATCTATAAGGCAGTGTAAGCAAACAAAAAAACGCACACTGGATGTTTGCGCAACTGAGGATCAAAACATTCTCAATGGAGTATGAGAAATAGTTAACGCCAATCAAAGTGTGCTTTTGCTTATTTATTACTTCGTTAATACTTAATTCCTTCTAGAAATAGTGAAACTATACTATGAAGAAACACTAATAAACTAATAACAATTACGTTGTATTTCTTACCACACCACGACCATTTTTACCACCCATAGAATTTGAACCTAGTACTATACTGCATTAGTCACGCCGTAACGAAAGATGAACATCTGGCACTCGTAGCTGTTGAAGCTACCTGTATATCACGCGGCCTGCGTTGGTACTCCTCAACATAAATACCTCACAGCCCAAAGCCAGGAAACATCACAGACAGAAGACAGGGGCACAAGCAGTGCCTGACACTTCACGAACTCTAAACCCGCCAAGACTCAACTCAACATGACCTTCAATTACGTTCTAGAAACCAAACCAATGCTAAGGCACAAACTTACCAACTTCCTATATGAAAACACAAGAAAAAAAAATCTAACTTTTTTGGTTCCAAAGTGATGACATAACAATAATACTAAAAAGGTTTTAATTTTCAGTAACCCAAACATTAATTAACTAGGGAACATAACAAAGCAAAAATAAATAAAAATAAATATAAATTAAATTAAAAAATAAAAATCTGACAAGTAAACTCTCCCTGACTACTTTTTTTTTTTTTAATTTCAGTGAGGCTGTAAAATATGTTAGTATCTTCGTAAAATATATATATTTCAATGTAAACAAGTTCTTTAAACAAAAGAAAGCTTTGTAGTAGAGCGCTTACCTCTGACGCGTAAGGTCCCTGGTTCGATTCCTGCTCCCGACAAATAGCCTTTTGGTGAACACTGTAGGTGTGGTTATTCTTAAGACTTTCCAGTTTCCTTACATTTTCTTGATTCCACCATTATCATGTATCTCATTGTCACCTTCTCTCTTACATTGATGTACAATCATGGGGCGTTAAACTAAAAGCAAAAAAAAAAAAAAAATTTGCAAATATCCTAGTAAAAATGAGTTTTCTAGACTACACAAGTGGCCCCGCGTAGGGTAGTCGCTAGCGCTCTCGCCTTCGGTGCGAACGGTTCCGGGTTCGATCCCGGGGGAGAACTCGGTCGAAAAAGTATCAAAAGATTTTAAGTCCAGCCATCCTGAATGAGGTTTCCTTGGGTTTTCCTCATTCACAGCAGGCAAATGCCGGAGTGGTACCTAACATATAGGTCCCAGGCCGTTTTCTTCCTTCCCCAATCCTTTCTTCCCTTCCTTTCCCCGGATAGTGTACTCGCCGAGGAAAGTCATCCCTCATATGGGGTAACAAGGCCATTGATGCCGAAAGCCCAGAAATCTAAATCCTAAATCTTCACTACACAAGGAAATTTCCGCGCTGAAAACGGTTTATTAGCAATTATGTTAAGCAGTCCTGTAGTAAATCTGCACCAAGTAATAAATCGTCACATATAAAATGGAATGAATAAACACATAACATTCATTTTGCTACCTTGAAACATAATATGTTTCAAAACATTAATATTCAAAGTTTTTTCAAAATTCAGATTCACCCATTCCATTCTCCTCAATCATTTACGAGTTACAATAGTAAGAATTGTAGTCATAAACTACATTACTTACTTAGTACTATATTAAAGCAAGTTACACTAAAAGAATATATAATTAATGGGAATATTTAACTAAAGTAATAGTTAACTATTGTACTTACCCAGGCTTCCCAGGTTTCCTTCCTCTCTTCTGTTCCGTTTGTAAACAACCTCGTTTCGCAAGCAAAAGACGGTAGTTCAATGACGTCAGCCATGGCGAAAGAAAGAGTGTCTATAGGCGGTCTGGATCTTACACACAGATGGACGTATATAACGTATAGCTGAAGTATTTAACATACGTATACGTATGTAAAATACAGAAGATTGTTAGATATCAGACATCCTGCAGAGACATGATGTAATATCTAAGCGGGTAAAAGGCAGTACCTATGTAGTATATGGATAAAGTACGCTCCGTACAGATTTCCTTAGTAAACATAACGAATCCTTGTATTTGTACAATATACCGCTGTCCGGATAATGGATTTTTCTCAGTGTATTGGGGGACAGTCCCACCCAGGTTCCAAGATTGGAGGGGACAAGTCCCCCTCATCCCCCCGGGATTTGCACCAGTGGTCGTTGCATTCCCAGCTCGCAGGACTGTTTATTTACTTTAAATTTCTCTGTTTTCTTAAAAAGTAATCGTTGTAGATTCTTTCTTATCCTCTCTCCCTAAGTGAGAAATCAATAAATTTCCTAACAAAGCTTGGTAAAACATGTTAATTGTGTTGAAAACCTTACCGGGAAGCGTGATGGTAAAACGTTCACGTCTAGTGCATGGGTCTCTGGTTCGATTTCAGTTCGCGCCAAGTTAACTTTGTGGTGGGCAAACACCGCGTGCATGAATGTTCTCAGGGATATCCCGTTTCCTCACCATTATCACCCATCTCATCATGATTGCATGCCTTGGCGCAAAGTGGATGATTTAAAAAAAAACTTACCTGAATTTCAGTCTCACCTAAAACAGTCACTCCTTTCTTGCTGTTCCATAACTAAAAGGTTGACATTTCTGCCAGAATAAATTAAGATAACATTCAACTTGCGAAAATCTACATAGATGTAATAGTTACTTTTGTGTTGCTTTGGAATCCGCAAATTCTGTGAACATTATCACGCAATAAAGCTCCTGAGGACGTAGTATTTGTATAACGGAAGTAAATCTTGATTAGGAGAAATTGACGATTGTAAATAAGAATCATAATTACTGCAGTTCCTTTTATTTAAAATTAGTACTATGCACTTATTACATAATAACAATGCAACTTAAAAGAGCAGTCTTAATTTTACTATTTCCGCCTTATTCTTTCTTTTATTTTTCATTCTTCAATTTACAGATACAAAAACTTTATAATATTGTCTACGTTTTCCACGACATTCAGTTAAGTACTGATAATTTCAAAGTGGAAATAAGATTCCAATACAAATACAAATCCCATTAAATAGGATACAAATCTGTACATTCCACAAACAAATGTGTATACTCAAATATTTATAAGACGTATAGACTACAAAATACTACACACTGTTTAACACAGTAAACGATAGAAAATCATGGAAATAAACATGAAGGAAAGCAAATCATCAATTTCCATTAGAGGCAACTGTAACAAAAATGTATAAACCAATAATTACTTTTTGTTCTCAATTTTTTGTATAAGGACGAGTCATAAGTCTAGCAATATTCTGGTACACAGTCAGATTAACATTCAAAGTAGGCCTATAGCTCCTCGAGTTAACTATCTGGAGCTACCTTCTTACTAATTCCTGGTTTCCACGTCGATAGCCCGGAACAGCTAAATAAGAATATCATTCATATGAGGTAAAGCCCATTATTCTTTGTTTTGTGAGCAGTAACAAACAGAATACATGCACCTATCCACACAAACATAAAATAAATAATATTAATTTTTGTCAATAATGACCGCTTCTGTCCTACAGACCGTATAGATACTCACGTCTTCTATTTATGATTAAGGGACTGTGAAGTAGGTGGAGACAACCGATTTCCTTCTATCTCACACATAGCGTAGTTGAATCAGAAACACTGGTTCAAATCCTGAAGAGTGTAGTAACTGCGAGCAGTAATACTGACGTTCACATTGTTGTCACTATATGTGATACAAGGACGTGAAGACTTAAAAGCTTCTGGGAGTAACAACAGAACAGTTATGGTTCTTGTTTCCTTCACGTGAGGGAGAACCAAAAAATAAGGTATTTATGCCTCATCACATTCTCTCAAATGCAGAAATAAGAGCTATGACGTTTATTCCACCCAATTAATGTTCAGATCTCTGTATAAGCTTAATGTTTCTGTTCACTTCTGATACCTGTCAAAATAAAGAGCTAATAAAAATAAATGAGATAACAAAGAGATAAAAAAGAGAATGATATATATATGTATTTAAATTACTTCGTGGGATTCGATTATGGCAACCTGTCTTATTTCTAATATCATTATAATCTTGAAATATAAGATTAGTCAATATTCGCTAGCACACACAAAGTAACTCTATTTGAGATTATGAGGGTGTTCAACCACTTTTGACTTATTCTATTGAACTTAGTATTGACAGAAAGTAATTAAGGACATTCATATCTACTTATGTATGTTATGAGGCGCGTCTTTTATTTGTCCATATAGCCCAAACACATCTGTTATAGACTTTAATAACTAGTTCAAAGTGAACATACATCTGGTGTTGGAAGGTTCAAGTATCAGCAATTCTCTCATTATGTCATTCAAATTACACTGGTTGGCATAAAAATCCTCCCACGAGAGTGAAAGGGTGTACCGGATAGATTTCGAGACCCAGATTACGAATATCTCATCGAGAAAGTTAGAGCACGTAAGTTTTTTTTTTTTTTTTTTTTTTTTTTTTTTTTGGCGGGGTGCTGTTTCCATAATTGACAGAAAAATCGTATTTTTCGTATTTAATATGTGTTTTCCGTGTTTGGAGTGCATAATTCTGAATTTTTATCTTAATCCAAGAACTGTTACTAAGCTATATCCCAGGAACATTCTTTTCTCTAGCTCACGACCCCCCGGAAACGTACCCCCTCCCCTTGGGTTGCAAAGATTTATTGTCGTTCCACACTGCATACACTAAAACCTAGGCGTTATTGACGGAGAAAGGTTTCGTAATCAACTTGCGATCATTCGTCGGCTCCCTTTTGTCTAGACGACAGACAGATTGTTGAAAAAAAGGCGCCAAGACATCAACTCGAAACTGAAATATTTGTTTCACGCGACAACGTGGTATCTTCGTGTTAGGAGTTGGTGTTACGCTGTGTCTGTGTATGTCGTAGGTGAAAAATATTCCTGCGTGAAATATTGACGTTTGTGTTAAACGAACATGCCGAGAACTTGCAACAATTCGACAGATTCATTCTGCTACATATGTGAGGAAATGATTTTCAAGGAACAAAATAGGCCCTTGTCACCGTTCCTGAAGGCAGCTTACCATCTGTACTTCGGGTGTAAAATCGGCGATCAGGATCGCGTTTGGGCTCCGAAACAAAGTTGTAACTCGTGTGCGCGTACTCTGACAGGATGGTTGAAAGGTACACACAAATCAATGCCGTTCGCCATACCTATGGTTTGGCGCGAGCCCCGTGATCATGTTTCAGACTGTTAGTTCTGCCTGATTAATATAAAAGGTTTCTCGAAAAACATAAAGCATGAAATACAGTATCCTAACTTGGATTCCGCGAGGAGACCTGTGAAACATGATGTTTGTCTGCCTGTACCCGTACCACCAGACTCATATACACTGTGCAGTGTTTCATCCGATGAAGAACCTGCTGCTTGTGAGGATGATGCACAATCTTCGAGTACACAGTCAGATCCCAATTACGCTCCACTGCCTGACACTAATGAACCACATGTGATAAGCCAGTAAGAGCAGAATGATCTGATCAGAGACTTAAACCTTCTCAAGTCTAAGGCCCTGTTGCTTGCATCACGACTTCAACAATGGAATCTACTAAACCAAGGTGTGAATATATCGATGTATATGAAAAGAGAGGTGAGACTAGTTCCTAATTTTACAAAGGATGGTGATTTGGTGTTGACATTCCATCGCTTATGGGACAACTGAAGTTGAACTACAACACTGAATATTGGAGGCTATTCGTAGATTCCTCTAGGATAAGTATCAAGGCAGTGTTACTACACAATGGCAATGAAAAACCAGCTATCCCTATTGCTCATGCTGTACATATGAAAGAAACATACGAGAACATGCGAAACCTATTGCAGAAAATAAAGTACGAACAGTTCCAGTGATCTGTATGCTGACCTTAAGGTTATTGCCATCTTCACCGGTTTACAAGGAGGTTGCACAAAGCACTGCTGCTTCTTGTGTCATTGGGATAGTCGAGCCAAAGATTAGTACGCCATCACAAAATGGCCGCCAAGGAAGCAACTGGCCCCAAGGGAGATGAACGTGGCTAATGAACGTCTTGTGGATCCGGAGAAAATATTCTTACTACCCCTTCATATCAAATTAGGGCTTATGAATTTTTTCGTCAAGGCCCTGAACCGGGATGATGAAGCATTTAATCATCTCAGAAAGCTATTCACAAGGCTCAGCGAGGCCAAGGTGAAAGAAGGTGTTTTTACGGGACATCAAATCAGAGACGTTTTTAAGGATACTACATTTTCTTCTATGCTTAATGAAGTGGAAAGTGAGGCTTGGGAGGCCTTTCGAGAAGTGTGTAGGAACTTTCTAGTGAATCATAAGTCACCTGATTACAAAGACATTGTGGGTGGTTAATTACTTCATTTCGTAACATGGGATGTAATATGTCCCTAAAGTTACACTTCCTGCATTGCCACCTGTACTTCTTTCCTGAAATGTACAGCTTAGGGGAGGTCTCTGACGAACACGGGGAAAGGTTTCACCAGCTAATAGCTACCATGGAGAGGCGCTACAGTGTTAAATGGAGTGTGAATATGTTGGCAGACTTCTGTTGGAATGTGACACGCGAGACACCCTGTAGTAATTACAAGAGGAGTAGGAAAACTAAGTGACATATAAGTGTTAAACTTTAACTTTTTATGCAATTTTATCTGCATAATTTATATTGATATTTAAATTATAACATGCAAATTATTATGGGTGGAGAATACCATCTTTGGGCGGATATTGAAACCCCCCTTCTCTCTGAAAAGTGGTACGTCCTGGAGAAAAACGGGTTACGGATTCGAACTCAGGAGCTCGAAACCTATAGGAATCACCTATTTTCGTTCGTGGGAGCGAAAGAAGTTTCATTTTGCCGACCAGTGTTATCGGACCGATTAACCAGCGGTCGACATATAGTAGCCAAAACGTTGTAAGATATTAGAGTACGTTTGTTTTATCTTTTCACACTTCCCGCCAGTGCATTTGGTTTTCCTTTAAAGTATTTTCTGCTAGCACTCACGTGAACGTTTTAATTGAATAGACGTCTTATTGCTTTTGTTATGCACGTGACGTTAGTTGTAAGTCAGCTCATCAAATGAGGTCATTGCTTTTTGGCGGGTATTTGAAGTGTTCAGTTGCCACACGCGAATAGGTGTGTTACAGTGATTTGTAAGTGGTGTCGCGTTTTGCTGTGTTTCCTAGCGTATTGTAACTGTCAACTTAACCGTGGTTGGAAACAATGCGTTTGCGAACAGATCCATCCGTTAGGCGGGAAGCGTCCCAAGATAAAACAAATGTACTCTAAAGCAATTCCATAGGAGGTGGCCACATCAGTCATACAGACTTAACTTGTCTTCGCCTAACTTCTACATATTTGATCCAATGGAGGAAATCTTATTGGACAGAAGAGCCCTCTACCAACAGGAATAACGGGTAAAAGTCTCGGCTCATCTCGATAATAAACGTATTTCATTAGAATTCTTCGAAAGAGTTAACTTGAAAATCTAGAATTATAACGAAATTTCAGGGACTGTTAAAGAAAAATCATGTGCTTCCAGAATACAGAAGCTTATAATCAGGTGGCAAATATCTGCTGCCGTAGCAGAAGACTAAATAGAAAATAGCACATTAAACTTCAGTCCATACTCTAAAATTATCAAAATTCAATAAGTCACATCAGAACTGAAATAGTGATATATGGGTGTATTGTACAATGTCAAAGACAATGGTAATTATATTCTGTACTTACAGCCAGTAGTGTGTAGTTTGATATATGTTGGAATTATTTATCCTTTTCAGCACCGAAGCTATATGAGGCCTAGACCTACAGTGGAAGGTGAAAACCGAACCACCATAATGTGTTAAAGTTTCAAACCTTTTCTATGGGAATAGAACACAGTACTCATCACGTTATCGAATAGACCAACAGGCAAGCCAATTTCAACTCTAGATTTCAACACTTGTTGAAAGAAATGAATTGCGAGTAAGTGAACGAAATCTAGCGACGAAGATAACAGCGTTTATCGAAATCGTTTTAAATACTAACATTTAATTCAAGATGCAATAAAACCGGTAATTGGTAACTTCCCATTGCAAATAATCCAGTTTTCAATATTTAGTTTTGGTGGATAAATATGTGCCAACAAAACAAAACAAAAGGAACATATGGGACTAGGATAGGAACTGAAAATAGTATCCATCTTATCGTGCCGGTGCGATAACTAATTCACTACTCAACTAGTCCTGGATCATAAACACAAACTTTTAAATATCACTTTCACCGTAACAGTAAATCGCAGACCATAGTCCGAGTCTGGACTCCGTTCCCCTACTTTCGAAATTCCATTCAATTCGCAACAAATGACGATAATGTAACGAAAATTCTATTGCCCCCTCCTTTCCGATAAATCACAGTACATCCCGTTGGATAATGAACCAAAGACTTCAATGTACTTCACTTAAAACTGATTTGAAGAACGAGATTAAAAACATATGTTTGTATCCTCATTGCCAAAAGTGCCTTTACATCGCCGTGACGAGTATGTGACCGCGCAGTACTCTAAGGAAGGGATGCTAGCATAAGAATTTGTGGTTAATTTTGAAGAGTTTTTATTTTGACTAAGGAAATAGCGTAGGTATAGGGAGTAAAGACACAGATTTGAAGCATCAGTGCACTGTCATCTCTGAAAAGATTTGTATTTTCAGTTTTTCAATTTATTGCCTTATATGTTAAGTTAAACACCACAACATCTGTCACTGATAGCGTAGATCATTTTACTTTTTAAAATTGCCTCTGTAGCCTATTTGTCCACACATTATTCTCTAGATGTAGATAGAAGGGAAAGAAAGAGATGCATCGTAAGATTTATGTAATTCACTAATAAACTATAGGGACCGACTGAGCTAATTACTGCTACTAGTGCTTTTAACTCTTTAGGAATTTAACTACGACATGTTCGCAGGACACTTTTCTAAGTCCTAAATCTGTGCGTGAATTATTTCATTTGCCTCACTGTAATTATTTGAGAAAGGAAACTGATTACGCAGAACGTGAATATGTTTTGCTGTCTTTAAACTTTTGGCCGTAATAAATGTAAATAAGGTTCTTATTATTATAAAAAAGGCAGAAGTATTTATTCCGTCTATAGAACAATATAATATAGTAACTAAGCTACATGATAATCACTAACGCCAACAGGACTTTTTCCAACTGGGAGGGGGGGGGGGAAAGACCGATATAGAGTTTTTCGTTTTATTCTCTATATATATTAAGTTGAAAGTCATAACATTTATCATTGATAGCGTATATAGTCTTTCCTCGCTATAGCCTATTAGTCAGAACATTCATCTCCAGATGTCAAAAGAGAAAGAAAGAGATATGAACAGTGGCGTAACTAATTTTACTTCGTCCTGGATCGATCGATCATCGACTTACTCATACCCGCCCCTGCACAGAGCATTTCATCTGCTGCGTTATACATACGGTTCCATGTCAGAAGGGCCAAACAAAAGGGCAAAGACAGAAAGCCCCTAGTCAAAACGGCCTCAGGACAAAAGGGTCTCCGCAACAAAAGGGCAGGAATCAAAAGGGCCCGAATCGAAACGACCCCTCGGCAATGCACACACTTCTCCCAGTGTTCCTGCCATTGTTAGAATCACTTCTGGAACTCAGTTTTTTGGAATGTTTAGCAACCGTGCCGTCGCATTGCGCATGATGCCTTCTTTTGACTCATCAAATGGGCCGGGTTAATGGGTCCCGCGACAAAATGGCCCGAGTCAGAAGGGACCTGCCTCAAACGAGCCCGGGTCAAAACAGGCCCCGCTACAAAAGACCCGAGTCAAAAAAGACCGGGTCAAAAGGTCTCCGCAACAAAATGGCCTAAGTCAAAATGGCCCGAATCGAAACGCCTCTCATAAAAAGGGCTCGGGTCAAGAGGGTCCCATGACAAAAGAACCCGAGTCAAAAGGCCCTGCGTCAAACGGGCCCGAGTCAGAAAAAAACCCGCTACAAAAGTGTCCGAATCAAACGGGCCTGCGTCAAAAGGTCTCTGCAACAAAGGGCCCAAGTCAAAAGGCCCGAATCAAAAAGCCTCTTATCACAAGGGCTCGGGTCAAAAGATCTCCGCAACAAAAAGGCCTGAGAATCGCTTGTTAACACAACGCAAATATTTGCGATTTAGGTAGCGATAATAAACATAACAATTATAATGACTGTCTGCATTTTTGCGTTACGTTACTATACTCAGAATTTTTGCGAAGTTTGGTACGGAATGACAACCAACGTCAGTAACAGAGGCGACTCTTGAGGGAAGTGACTTTGGTAAAAATTAACATTTGCGAATGCAATCCACCAGTAGTTAACTGCGCAAAGGTATGATGTAATTTCATTTACGGTGGAAAACATTAATGATCTCAAAACAAAAGCTGAAACAAAACAGATCAACCACTTTTTGTTCTTTATGCATATTTTGATGATTATACTTATTATTATATTACTTTTATTGTTATTATCATCATTAATAA
Organism: Thermobia domestica; assembly: GCF_964235325.1. NCBI lineage: Eukaryota > Metazoa > Arthropoda > Insecta > Zygentoma > Lepismatidae > Thermobia > Thermobia domestica. Next base: position 125,435,811 of record NC_137464.1, on the reverse strand, counting down.
TAATAACAATATACAAGTGTTATGCGCCCCTATTCTCTATCAGTTCGGGATGCATTACATATTACGTATTTATTATATTATTATTTATTTGTTCAATTTTATTTGTTTAATGTTTAATACTTTATGTTTGAATATCTTTGTTTGAATTAAATGTAGGTAATAAGTCTGCTAATCTGCAACTGAAGATATTTTGAGTAGAAAACGAAGCAAATTATAAATTGATATAGAGATACTTCCATGATGTTTCTGAGGATTTAGCAAGCGAGTTTATGTGGGAGATTTCAAATTTTTCGAAGGGTAAGCGAAAAAGCTTGCGAAACAGAAGGAATTATTCTAGAAAAAAGGAATAAGTGATTTACCTTATACAATATTATAAATATAGTTTGTGTCGAAGATAATTATAAAAAATCATGCAGCATTAAGAAATTTTAGGTTGGGAGAGATCTATTTCTCTCTCTCCCATGTTCTTCTGCCACCAACATTATTAATCATGAATCAACCAAATTAACATTAAATAACAAAATGTACTTATTCTAAATTACAAGTTTTATTATGTGACAAATGCATCTAGGTTACAGTTATTTCCAAATTTAAATTTGATATGCGCAGGTCAGGAAAAAGTAAACCCAAAGAAGTAAGGGAAGTACTAGGAAGTAAAGTATATGTGTATATGTGTTTTTACTATTATTATCTGCAAGTAATAGAATGGGCTATAAACGGTCGTCTTTGTCAGGATGAAACTTAGAATATAATGGAGGAGTTTTCTCTGCTGTTGGTATTGCTGCTACGGTTGAACCCTGAAAAAAAAAAGAAGAAAATACTTTATTAAATATAATCAAAGGATGTAAGAAGAAAGAATAAACAAAATACTACTTCCTAAATAAAAGATGGATGTGAATCGTACATAAAACAAGGAAGAGTAAACTAAAAGAAAATATAAATAAAATAGAATAATTGTTAATATAATTGATTAAGTTATGAAGATAAAAGATTAGCAGTAATACTTACCTGTGTAGGAATAACACCTCAGTTGCAGCGAAACACCGTGTAAGAGAAGAATGAAAGTTAATCATAACTATAGAACACATATATTACACTGCTCTATTACAATCTAAAGACCTAATGTAAAATTTAAGTAACTGAACTATGTTTTATTACCTGTACTTGCCATTTTCTTCCATATTTTGTATATTTCCAATATCTCGTGGAAACAAGATTGTAATCATTAATGCTCTGGATTTGAATAGTTTAATATATTTCTTAACAACCATTTCATTTTAGGATTATTTCATGTATTTATTGATGCAAATTGTTTTATGTTACGTGAGGTTTTAAAAAATACTCACCTTGCGTTGTGATCGATTGTTTCTTTTACAACTCCCATCATTACCGCGAACCTAGAATTTTCCCCATTTTAGGAAAATGGGGTGGCGTATCCACTGGGCCACAGATGCTCACTTCTTCGCGGATGGAGAATAAGCCCGAAGAACGACACTGCATCTTCAATTTTGACAGTTGCGCATACCTGCGATATCGGCAGCTGAAGGTTAAATACTTGTGATTGGGTTGCAAATATGATGGATCCAGAAAACACCATACGGGTTGACGCGCGTCTGCACCACACAAGTAAGACATCGGATGCTTGCCAGAGCAGGAGCATTACAAAATGGCGAACCAGCAACGGATTTGTTGTCATGGTAACAACCGTAAAAGGTAATGATGTTGAGAAGTTAAGGAAATATGGTGTACTGTTTGTGATCCTAAGTAAATTTTTCGAGAAAAGTGTTTAAGATAAATATTATATGAAAGTTTTATATTTACAATTTTAAAGTGTTCTCTTCAATTTTGGAGTGAATGGTGGCATTAGAAGAGAGGGGAGAAGAGAAGAGCTCTTCCAATCAAATGTTTAAAAAAATGGCAGAAAGTGATAGTAGTGGTAGTGTACTCTGTGTATGTTGCAAGGACGAAAATGTCAAAGACAGTGCAACAGAACAAATGCTGAAAAACAAAAAACTAATAGCTTGTGACGACTGTGGTTCGTGGAATCATTTCAGTTGTGTTAAGCTAAATGAGGACGAATATGACTATTGGAGTAAGGATCAGGTCAGGTGGATTTGTGAACCATGCAAATTAAAACAAAATCTGAATGAAGAAAATGTAGTGGAAATGTCTGCAAGTGTAGTAACAGAGCCAGAAGTAAACAAGACTGCAGAGAAGAAAACAAGAAGCGATACTGAAGAAGAGAATTCGAAAAGAGAAAAGAAGAAAAGAAACGATACTGAAAAAGACAAGTCGCAAAGAGAAAGGAAGAAAAGAAGCGATACTGAAGAAGAGAGGTCGAAGAGAATAAGGAAGAAAACAAGCGATACTGAAGAAGAGAGGTCAACGACAGAAAGGAAGAAAAGAAGCGATACTGAAGAAGAGAGGTCAACGACAGAAAGGAAGAAAAGAAGCGATACTGAAGAAGAGAGGTCGAAGAAAATAAGGAAGAAAAGCGATACTGAAGAAGAGAGATCGAAGACAGAAAGGAAGAAAAGAACCGATACTAAAAAGGAAAGAAGGAAGTCGAAACGTGATACTGATGACGAAAAGAAACATAGGACAGAGATGGAAGAAAGTGGGAATATAGAAACTAATAGTATGAAAACAAAACCCGTTCTGAAAGACAAAATTGAAGAAGATAAAAAGGAAAGAAAGAAGTCGAAACGTGATATGGAAGGCGAAAAGAAGCATAAAGGAGAAAAGAAAGGAAGTAGCAATATAGAAACTAACAGAGAGAAAATAAAATCCGATCTGCAAAGTAGAATTGAGGAAAAGGAAAGAGAAATAAAGAAGTTGAAAAGCTATATTGAGAGTGAAAAGAAGAAGAGAGAGAAGAAAGAAAGTAGTAAAATAGAAGCTAAGAAGAAAACAAATTCTGACATTGAAAGTAATAAAAGCAAGAAGAGAGAAAAGGAAGAAAGCAGTGGTAGAAAAATTGGAAGCAGAGAGAAGAAATATGAAACAGAAGATGGGAAAAAACAAGAAGATAGGAAAAGTTTAAAAAAGAGAGATTTTGAGGACAAACATAAAAGAAGAGAGAAGAAACGTTTAGAGATTAATAAAGAGAGTGATGATCAGTTGGGAAAAAGCTTAAAAGAAGTGAAAAAGAAGTCTACAAAAGAGAAACTAATGAAAGTTCACAATAGGAAACATGATGAAGAAACCCCGTTTGTTAGTTTTTGGGAAGAGACAACAGAAGAATATGAGAAGATAGTGAAAGATATCGATGAGATTAATTTTAACGATATGACCCAGAGTGAGTTTTTGCGGTTTATTTGCAAACAAAATAAGCAGTTTCAGAAAGAACTGAATATTAATATAAGTCGTAGTTTCGAACAATGTTATTCCTACTGGCATAATAAGATGGGCGAACTCAGACAGGAGATAGGTGAGTTCAAGATCGAGGTTAAAAAGGATGTAAATGAGAAACTAGAGAAAATAAAAGGAGAAATCCATGAAGTAAAACGAAAGGAAGAGGAAAAGAAGGAGAAAATTGATGAAGTTGAATCCACAATAGAATCAATGGTTACATGGCAGGATAGTATGAATACTCTAATTTGCGACATAAAGTCCGACCAGGAGAAACGGAAGGAAGAAATATATAGAACCCATGTAAAGTTATTAATGGTCGAAGCAGAAGTGGACAGACGAGTTAAAACTCTGGAGGAAGGATTTCAAACCCTTGGAATAGATAGAAACATACACAATACCCATGAACTTAGCGAAAATAAATGTGAAAACATACTGCCACGTGTTGCTAGTGTCACCACAAGTTATACAAATTCCGTTGTTACAACGGTAAGCCAAACACAGTCCCAGCCCAATTATGTGATGACATCTGCATTAAAAGATAATAAAATAGGAACCGATTCACGAATTATAAGTAGAGTCGCAGAAGAACAATGTCAGCCACTTAAACACCATGTGACAGGAAGTTTGAATGATGCAACAAAAAGAACTGAGTCAGCGGTACAACAGATAGTTGAACCTTCCCCTATGTTCGAATTAAATGACAATGATAACGAAATTGAAGGACAAAGAATAAAGTTCGGCGATCTTCGCGATTTTCCGAAATTTGACGGGCAATTCAATGGCGCTGCTAAAACATTTCTGGATAAGCTCACAAGGACATTGAATTTGTTTCAGTTATCTGAAAAAAACAAGTTGGTTGTTGCATCATTATGTCTAACTAGATCGGCTGAGGCATGGTTTAGGAGTGTCGAGGGTGAATTGAAAACATACGAGGATTTTGTGCGACGCTTTGAAAGACAATATCTGTCTCAACGAGTAGAGCGGGCCCAGAAAAGGCAACTACAACTTATGCGGTATGATAAAAATAAATATCAGACAGTTTCAGATTTTGCGTGGGCTCTAGTGCAGAAATATCAAAGTATAACAAGTGTTGTGGACGAAGAAGAACTCAAAGATTTAATCTTGAATAGCATTCCGGCTGATGATGCGAAGATTTTACGTGGTACACCCAGTAAAAACGTGGATGATTTGCTCCTGCGCTTAGCGGAAATACAGGACTACAGTGACAGTGATTATCGAAGAGGCACTGTGGAAAGCCGAGACCATAATCGTAAAATGTATCAACGACCACAAGTACATTATGTGAAAAATCTAACACTGATACTTCGGTTCAGACCGAAGTAACTGGTGTTCAGGACACACTGTCTACCCCGAGGCCTTTTGTTACGGATGCACCAATGCGAAATAGCAGCTATGAGAAGAGGAATACCACACCAAGACCAAGAAGAAAAGGATGGGGATTCCCAAATTATTGGCCTCCTCCTCCCTGGTACCAATATAACCCATATTGGTGGAGAAACAATAAATATCGACAAGATGCGACCGAAAGAAGAACTAATCCTAATATTATGAGAGACACGCCGACGGTTCACGAAGTCGCGCCTACTGCAGATTCGATTTCCTCGCCCTATTTACAAGGAAACTAGGCTAGCGGCCTACCAATATAGACGTCGAAGATTGCGAAAGTAAAAAATCCACTAATACGAATAAAATAGTAACATGTTATGTTGGACCCTACGTTATAGTAAAGCTATTGAGGAATTGTGCCATATTAGAAACATTAACTCGTCAAAATGTAGGAACACATAACCTTAAAAACCTGAAAATATTCAACTGTACAGAGGACGACAAACAAAGGATTTTGAACAAATATACTGTCACATCTGATATCCCTGATGACAACAAAAAGGAGTAATTGAAATTTTATCTCACGATAAAATTTTTTTCAACAAAGGGGAGAATGTTATGCGCCCCTATTCTCTATCAGTTCGGGATGCATTACATATTACGTATTTATTATATTATTATATATTTGTTCAATTTTATTTGTTTAATGTTTAATACTTTATGTTTGAATATCTTTGTTTGAATTAAATGTAGGTAATAAGTCTGCTAATCTGCAACTGAAGATATTTTGAGTAGAAAACGAAGCAAATTATAAATTGATATAGAGATACTTCCATGATGTTTCTGAGGATTTAGCAAGCGAGTTTATGTGGGAGATTTCAAATTTTTCGAAGGTGTAAGCGAAAAAGCTTGCGAAACAGAAGGAATTATTCTAGAAAAAAGGAATAAGTGATTTACCTTATACAATATTATAAATATAGTTTGTGTCGAAGATAATTATAAAAAATCATGCAGCATTAAGAAATTTTAGGTTGGGAGAGATCTATTTCTCTCTCTCCCATGTTCTTCTGCCACCAACATTATTAATCATGAATCAACCAAATTAACATTAAATAACAAAATGTACTTATTCTAAATTACAAGTTTTATTATGTGACAAATGCATCTAGGTTACAGTTATTTCCAAATTTAAATTTGATATGCGCAGGTCAGGAAAAAGTAAACCCAAAGAAGTAAGGGAAGTACTAGGAAGTAAAGTATATGTGTATATGTGTTTTTACTATTATTATCTGCAAGTAATAGAATGGGCTATAAACGGTCGTCTTTGTCAGGATGAAACTTAGAATATAATGGAGGAGTTTTCTCTGCTGTTGGTATTGCTGCTACGGTTGAACCCTGAAAAAAAAAGAAGAAAATACTTTATTAAATATAATCAAAGGATGTAAGAAGAAAGAATAAACAAAATACTACTTCCTAAATAAAAGATGGATGGGAATCGTACATAAAACAAGGAAGAGTAAACTAAAAGAAAATATAAATAAAATAGAATAATTGTTAATATAATTGATTAAGTTATGAAGATAAAAGATTAGCAGTAATACTTACCTGTGTAGGAATAACACCTCAGTTGCAGCGAAACACCGTGTAAGAGAAGAATGAAAGTTAATCATAACTATAGAACACATATATTACACTGCTCTATTACAATCTAAAGACCTAATGTAAAATTTAAGTAACTGAACTATGTTTTATTACCTGTACTTGCCATTATCTTCCATATTTTGTATATTTCCAATATCTCGTGGAAACAAGATTGTAATCATTAATGCTCTGGATTTGAATAGTTTAATATATTTCTTAACAACCATTTCATTTTAGGATTATTTCATGTATTTATTGATGCAAATTGTTTTATGTTACGTGAGGTTTTAAAAAATACTCACCTTGCGTTGTGATCGATTGTTTCTTTTACAACTCCCATCATTACCGCGAACCTAGAATTTTCCCCATTTTAGGAAAATGGGGTGGCGTATCCACTGGGCCACAGATGCTCACTTCTTCGCGGATGGAGAATAAGCCCGAAGAACGACACTGCATCTTCAATTTTGACAGTTGCGCATACCTGCGATATCGGCAGCTGAAGGTTAAATACTTGTGATTGGGTTGCAAATATGATGGATCCAGAAAACACCATACGGGTTGACGCGCGTCTGCACCACACAAGTAAGACATCGGATGCTTGCCAGAGCAGGAGCATTACACAAGGTCAGTGGTAACCCATGCCTTCAAACCAGTATATGCCACTGCTTGAAACTATGAACTCTACATTAACATCGGTCGTCTATCGATCATTTTATGTTACTCCCTCCCACTCTCCCAAAGTGTGCAAAGGTGTCTTATCCCTTACCCCAAAGCATGGAAAGCAAACACAGCCAGGGGCAGAGAGGGAGTGCTTTTGAAACGGACGATAAATGTAGTTTGTAGGAAGATTATAGCATCAATTTGTGTGACACGCATACCTCTTTTTATTTAAAAATATTGTGGTATACAATATGCTGAATTCAAGATGGCTGCCATGATGTACACTATACCATTTAACGCAGTTTCTACACCAATGCCAAATTGTAACATTTGGTTTTCCTCCGTCTGTGCGTCTCTTTGTTACTGCCCTATCATGATACATTTTTTCTATTAGATACATATGTTAAACATAGCACATTCTGTCGCAAACAGATGATGTGTCAAAAATGAGTTCACATTCTCATTTGTGGGCATGTTCAAGCTTAAGCTGAAGTGTAAAATCATAACCTTTTACATTTAAAACAATATTGTGTGATATGCAATATGGCGGAATTCAATATGCCTTCCATGGTGATTACACTCCAAATTAATGCAGCTTTTGCAATAATACCAATTGTATGTAACATTTATTTTTCCTCCGTTTACACATGTCGTTATTATTGTTGTCCCAATACTTTTCACTAACCCTGTATATAGATCCACATTTGTCTTCTCACAGCAAAATTAATCTAATCTTTTGCACAGAATATTTTTATACTATACTTTGATCCAGGGGTAAAAATGGAATTTTAGAACTAAGTGGAAAGTCAAGTTTGATTGGCCTATATCACGAGAAAACCAACTCCGAAATACGGGAGTGCAAGCAAACTTTTTTGGAGAATGACTTAATCGCTGGCGGTTGTTGCAGAACAATCCACAAGCAAACAAAACTAATATCACCATTCAAATTTCCTATTTGTTACTAATAATCATTTTTCCTTCTTTTCACAAACACTTCAATTTACTAAAAGGACACTATCCCCTTGTGCATGCCTCATCTCCACTCTTTCTTTGATCTCAAGCTTTTTACCGGTGGAACCGTATTTACCGGGCCCTTTTGACCAGGGGCCTTTCTGATGCGGGGCTCTTTTGACTCTGGCCTTTTTGTCGCGGGACCCTTTCGACCAGGGCCCAATTGACGCATGATCGTTCTTACTCGTTCCCTTTGGCAGCGGGGCCCCTTTTGACCCAGGCCCGTTTGACGCAGTTCCCTTTTGACTCGGGCCCTTTCGTCGCAGAGACCTTTTTACCTAGGTCTTTTCGACGCGGGCTGGTTTCACTCGCGTCCTTTTGTAGCAGGTTCCCTTTTGACACGGGCCCGTTTGACGCAGGGCCCTTTTGAATCGAACCTTTTTGTCGTGGAACTCTTTGGACCCGGGTCCTTTTGATGAGGGACGTTTTGATATGGAAACTTTTGACGCGGCCCTTTTGTTGCGGAGACCTTTTGAAAAGGGCACTAAAGACGCGGGGCCATTTGACTCGGGCCCTTTTGTAGTTGGGCCCCTTTTAACCGGGGCCCGTTTAACGCAGTTCCGTTTTGACTAGGGCCCATTTGTCGCGGAACAATTTTGACTTGGGCCCTTTTGATGAGTGGAGCAGTGTAAAGTAAAATATTTTTTAAAAACTTGATATTTGCATGATATACCGTTATCACTACAATCGACAACTGGTACTTCAGTACAAAGAGAGTGATAACTTTTTAACATGTATATGAATTGTCCAACTCGAAATTGATTATCCTAAATTAAATTGTCCCTTTCTCAAACCAAAGTCCGTGGGAGGGACTCTCATAATTTGTACATGAGAGATACTGGCGACCATCATTTCTGGATTGGCGAGTGCGTCTGATTTTGAAATTTTGCACCCTGGGTTAGTACATATGTTTTTATATTTGATGAATAATATTTACTATGTTATTTCGTTGGTTGGATCAGAGCATAATGCTCCTTTCAGCATCTTTCAGCATCTATTCAATATGAGACATGCACCTCTGCTTAACATGGAATTAGAACTACATGAGCACACCGGGAATTGAACCCGGGTCTCCCGTCTTGAAGTTGTGTACGCCCTTGACAATAAAAGAATACTGGTATACAGGTACGTATCAATTGAATGGAACACCTGAAAAAGTGACTTACTAGATTACTATAGGGCTGCACTATTTTTTGCCCTTAGAACAGCTTTGATGCGACTTAATGGAGTCATAGATGAGGTGATTAGCAAGAGTGGAGTACTGCATCATTCTGCGTGTAGTTCAGTCTGTCGAATTCGTGTCTAGAAAACAGGTATAAGTCCATTATTCGGCGGGCCAGAGGTAGTGTTCAATTTCATCTACATGTTCCTCAAATCACGACACAACTGCTTTAGCTGTATGAATGGGCGCATTATCGTCCTGGAATATGTCATAATTGACCGGAAACACCATCCCACGCATAGGATACAAACGGTCCTCTAAAATCGGATCACAATTACAGCAAAGGCGAGACCGGTAAGCGTCAACATAGAACCCAATGAAAGCCAAGATATTGCCTCCCATATGGTCACAAAGTGTCCACCATGTTTCATGGTTGGGCGGAGACACTGCATATCATACGCTTCTCTGGGTTTCTGACCACATAAACACGGTCGTGATTTGAAATATAATGAACGAAGACTCATCCAACAATATCACACATTTCCAGACATCAGCAGTAAATGTTGCATATTCGCGTCAACATAGGCGTCGTGCTAAAGCTTTATGGTCCCTTATGAACAGTTTCAGTTGTGCAACCAACACCGTATGTCCCTATCATGCAATTCGGGGCGGAATGATTTCGACATAGGCTGTGAGAACTGGTGCTCACAGCCTTGGGTCACTTTCATCACAGTCGCACGACAGTTCTAAGTGACAATCAGCTTTGATGTTCGGCAGTGCCTGTAACAGGGGGCTTCATTCCAACCTCTGTTCTTTTTCGCTAATGTGTTTTTGCCGTGAGTTTTGAAATGAAATGAAATGAAATTTTTGAGTTTTACGTCCCACGGTTATGCCGGTTAGGCTAAAGGAGACGGTGAATGAAATAGTGGAATGAAGAAAGTGGGAGGAAACGGGAGAACCTCGAGAAAACCCACGCAGACGGTGTTTGTCCACCACAAAGTTCACTTGGCAGGAGCAGGGTTTGAACCCGGGACCCCAAGCACTGCCGTGAGTTTTGTTGGTAGTAATAATCTTAGGCACTGACCCGCACAATACACTCAACACACATAGCACTTTCGTCACACCAAAAATTTGGACTCTTTGGAAAAAAGAGGCTACCTATTTTACACTATCAAATGTCTGTTCAGATCGCTGCAGACTGCTATTCTATTGCTCTTCATATATAGTTTCCCCTAACACATCACCAGCATCTTGAAGTCTCTTCTATCAGTAAACATAAAACTGTCTTGCATTTATTTGTTGAAGTTTCAGTTCTTTTTCTAGCACTAAAATTATATCAGACGTGAACTGATAGTTCTTGAATCCGAACAAACAGAAATCTGACCCAGAACTGCTAGCGGTGCAATAAAAATGCGTTCGCTAGCTACTACTCCAGCTCGTGAGCTGAAGATCTTTTTTTAGTTTAATGTTGCATAATTAACCATCAAGGATAAAAGAGACGGTGGATGATAGTGGAATGACAAAACGGGAAATCACCGAGAAAAGACATAAGCATGATCATGCTTATGTCATGCAAAGTCCACTACAAAGTCCATTTGGCTCGGCTGGATCGAGCCAAATACCCCATGCGCCACAGGTGAGAGATCTACTACTGAACCACCCATGCCCCGGAAAAAGTTATTGTATATGATATTACAGAATCACATTTTAACATTACCGTCGCAAAGAAATTTTCACAAAATGAATTTAAACCAAAAATACCCACACGGACTCATGTGGATTTTGTTTTCCAAAGCCTGATGAATACTGTGTTTTTTAAAAACAAAATCCGTTTCAAATTAATTAAGTAGTAGTTATATTTCTTCATTAAGTTGCTTGAACGAGTGGATTGTTTCCGTGAACTAGCTAGAAACATGCAAAGCGATCCCTAACAAATAACATGAAGACTTAGGACTCTTAAGTCAGAGGACGTGCGTTATTTACACTAAATTTTGTTTAAAATACATACGTTTATCTAACCTAATTTGTAAGCATTAGTTCTATCTGTACTTGTTTTTGCACACTTTTTTTTAAATCAACTTTTTGCATTTCACGTAACCTCCAATAGTACCAAGCTAATGAAACAATTCTTTCACTTCTTGACAATACTGTCATATAACCATTATTGGTACCGGTATTATATTCCATGTGGTTTTTCAGTTCTATGTCACACTTTAAGATAAATAACGCTCAAACAGAGAGAAACAGAACGCATTCTGTCATAGGGAATGACTTTTGATTGCTGAAATTCTTCGGTTCCCCTTTACCTTACAGGTATGACATATGCGTAAATTATATATAAGGAGTGTTCAAAAAGAAATAAGCCGAAGGCTGTAATGTTCACACTGGTGATAGAATGATAATATTGTTGCGTGTATAAAAAATAGGTGTTCCGACAAGAGAGCGGAAGTTCACAACCCGCGACTAGAATCACGTGTGCAAGCCACGCAGCGACGGAAATACGCTAGTTGTCGGCCGGGGCAAGAACTCGCCTTAGATCCTCCCTGACCAATCAAACCAAACCACTGCCCCAAATATTTGCCCAATTTGGCGACCTCCCAATCCGACGAACGGGGCATATAAATAGTATATTACCTCTAATTTCTATATGCTAATTTGCAACACTCCAGCAGTACGACTGCTTCTAGACAATATGAGTCATTTTGCCCAGAAAATGTATTTGCAGCAATAGTAATTGTGCTCCTAATTCAAACTTGCCGTTATAAAATGCAACTTCTCAAGGTACTAACAGTACAGTTTAATCAAACGCAGGGTATATATGTAATTACTTTTTATATGCCTTCTTCACTGGTCAAATAGCTCACATGCACACCTTTAGTGCACATGTTCCTCGGTTCGACTTGCGGTAGAAGTACATTAAATGAGTTGAGTTGATTTTCTGCTTAACGTCCCGTGCAGCAGCGAGGCTACATGAGACGTTGACATATTGATTAATGTAGATGCATATAGATTAATGTCGATCCAAACCCCATTAGCTCCCGCCGAAAATCTAATCCTAGTCTTCCAGGAAATACATTGAAATATAAACGCACGACGATGGTTCAAATTCCACCTTAAATTGAAGGTCTGAATTTCATATAGTTTCAGTACTGAAAGGGACACTAAAGTATAATTCAACTAAACGAGAATTTTAGATTGGTTCACCTATTCTTAATCTGTACATGAAGGTGTAACAGGACTCATTTTGCAGTGCCACAGCTTTTTTGGTTAAATTTACACTTATGTTTCACTCTGCTCTTA